>NW_015112675.1:166252-176768 GCF_001443285.1 Poecilia latipinna | reverse complement strand
ACCCCCCCAGGACGTTTAATTTTCCCAAACAGATTTAGAATTATTGGAGACAGATTCTTCTTTAACAGGGCTACACCTGTTTAAAGAGTTTTAATATGAATGGGAGCCAATAAAGAAGGAACATATGTTTTTCATGGTTCTTGTTCTAATTTTGGTGTTAGTTTTTATAATGAAAGGTCTTGTCATCCTTCACCTATTGCACAGTGACAGGTTAGTTAGAGCGCCCTCTTCAGGTGCAAAAGATTTTGCATTAAAAAGTCTATTTCTTGGCTGGAACACAATTGGAGGAAACGGCGACATATATATAAAATGTAAAAGATTTTATAATCTTTTGCTGCTAGATATAGATAACTTTGTTTCTCATATGTTCTTCAATTTCCACATGTTAATTGTATGTCATGCTGATCAGTTTGATGTCCTGGATCATTTAAGTGTGTGACAATAAAGCAAGAGAAGAAGCCTGTGCATAATTTTGCCACAACTTTGTACATAAGCAAGTTGGTCCTCATGAAGTCAAATGACTTGGTCTCATAAAATGTTGTTAATGTCATCACAAACTGTGCAGTGCCAGACATTAAAAACCTCTCACGGTCATTTGGTGCTGTCCTGTCACATGAGATGAAACACAAGTCCTCTTCATTGCTTACCAGGAAGTCTGCACAGGAACAATAACTTTGACCACATGTGTGTCCCAATTAAGACACTACTGTGGAACGTCACCACAATGGAAACAATTAAGCCGAAAATGTCATATCAGACAACAGAAGTAAATTTCATACTGCATTTGGTTGTTTTTTATGTATCACTGCAGCTTCTTTACTGCAGTGACTCAAAGACATTATGACCATTTATGATGGAGACATCTGTCCACAGTCAAATTAGCCTTTTCACACAAAATCCAACCCATTCTTCACACGTCTCTTTAGCAGGCAAAGCAAAGCAGTGCATGTAAACCACAATACTGTAAGCCTCCAGAAAGATAGATGTTATGCAATACATGTTGTGCAATGTATTTAAAGCCACAGAGCTTAAAAAAGGAAAGGTTTTCAGAGTTAAAAAAAACTGACTTCAGTATCCATCTAGCCAGTGAAAGTTCACCTGTAGTCTAATCTCAGTACATATCCAGCTGTTCTGTGAAGGCGTCAGAGGACAGCATCATGAAGCGACACAGCAGATGGGTCAAGAAGAAAGATGGAGAATTTTAAAGCAGTCAAAATATGCATTTTTTTTAAACATCTCAAAGAACTCTGCTCAGTCAATCTGAAAAATGTAAATAACTAAGAGATGGTATCCAACTAAGCTGACAGGCAGCATTGGGGAAAGCTATGGAGGAGCTACAGAGATTCCTTCGCTCAGGTAGGTTCATCTGTTGAGAGGATAACTATTTGTCATGAACTACAGAAATATGACTGATGAAGAGTGAGGAGACAGCCACCAGACGTTTGCCGGTCCGAGCTGAGCCGAGCTGTTATACGATTTCCCATTTTGGTTTAATAAACGAAAAATACGAGTCCATTTTCATTTTTTTCATTTTTCATTTCAAACGAAAAAACAAACTGCCTGAAAATACACGGACCGTGGGTGCTTCTAGGGAACGACTTTCACGTCAGACTTGCAGAAGTGACAGAAAGATGAGCGACCAATGAGCGAAAAGGTTTCCACAGCAGAAGTGGCTTCCAAGGATTTCCTCTGCAGAGGCTTGAAACCTTTGGGTTTGGATAGTGAGAAAGAACAAAGTGTCCATTTACCACATGTGTTTTATCTGCGGGACCATAGGGGATAACCTGTGGAGTTCCCTGTAGAGAAAGGAACTCTACAGGATGGAAACCAAAAGAGAGAAAAAAAAAAAAAAACAACTATGGAAAGCAGAAATTCCAGATCACCTCTCTGATCTGGTTTGATTATTGGAAAGATAATGACCTTTTTATTAGATACTGTAGGGTTAGAGGTTGGGTAAACAGTCCAGGTAGGAAGAAGAGATCCAGAGTGAGCAAGGCAGTAATCAACGTCTTTGTACATGACACAAAGTGCACAGCAAAAAAGCAGAGAAACTCACAGAACAGCTAGGGAACTGGCAGTAGTCAGGAGACAGAAAACAGGCCAGGTGCACATCAGGAATTCACACAGGGATCATGCAAAGTCTTCGTCAAGGAGGAAGACAAAGTCTGCATAGCAGGACTTTGCATAGACTGCGGCACAGGTAAGAGCCATTAGCAATAAACAGCCAGCAGGAGCAGCAGAAGCACAGGTGAGAGAGAGCAATGAGCTAATCAGCAGGGACAAGAGGAGCAGCATGACTCATGACAGGAAACATGGGAAACAGAAAAATCCCGACAGGGTGCACAGAAAGCGTGAAAGAAAGGGCCAAAACTGAACGTATCATTTACTTTTTTTTGATCCCCAGAGGCTCAAGCTCTTTGTGAAATTGTTGCAGAGCTCTTATAGAAAGAGCTGAGGCTGTGGGTGATGAAGAATTCTGCATCTCTGGATGGAAGTTGTCCTTACACCCCTCCAGCTCCAGCATTAACCACAATCACTCACAGATAGAGTGAACTTTAGCTTGGCTGCAGATCTAACAGCACTCTGGTCTCACTGGAGGTGGGGAGGACGTCATTACTGAAAAGTCAGGTTCTTTGGGTCGGATGGCGCTGGCAGGTGAAACACTTTCCACTGAGTCGAATCCAACTGCCTTAGTTTTGTCACCGAAGTGTTTTTTTAACGATCGACCAGTTAATAAACAGAGAACAAAGAAGCCATGTGGCAGTCAGAAACCACAGAAAGAGGAAAAAAAAAAACAAAAAGAAAAACTTCAGGGGAAACAAGTTACACTCTGTCTTCATCTTTCCATTTGCGCATTTCACATTATTGCCCTTCAAGTGACATGAACGGGAGCTGAAAACATTTTGTTTCTCCCTCAGTGGAAACTGTGCTGCATAGGTTCACTTAGTAGAACTGGACTCTGTAAGAGAAAGTCATGGACGAAGGCTAATAAACAAGCTCTTTATGGCGGCGTTTGCGCTTTTCCTGTGTCATATAATACCAGCTGCTGGGTTGCTGGTTTCATTAGTCAACTGAATGCGTATGAAGGGACTCCACATGACAAACATGTATCAACGACAATTAGATATTCTGCCAAACCTAAAGATTTACAGATAGATGGGAAGTTCCACATGTGCTGCTTGAAGATGATGTCAAATCAGCTCTAATTCATTTTTTGATCTGATGTTTACTGAGTCACACCATAGCAGAAGATAAAATCACTGGATCCTTAAGAAATATACCATCAGAAATCAATAGAATGATTTTATTTTGCATTTATAAACCCTAAGCTTTCTATCCCTCAGATAAATGTTTTCTTTTTAAAGAATCTCACTCTTACGGCTCATTCAGAAAGCCCACATCTAGAGCCACGGTTTTATTTCTATGTTTAGGTTTTAGAATAAAGACAAACAATTAACTGTACAAGAACAGAATAAACGTATTTCCTTGTATTTTATTTTCACGGAGAACGAACTTTAAAAGTCACATACATTGTACCTTAGTAGAAAAAGAATTTGGGGAATAAAAAAATAATAATTTTAAGCAAGTCACTAGTTTAATTCTATTGTGGGAAATCCATGCAGAAAAACAAATCTAGACTTTTTTTTATTTATTTTTTTTACCTTCATATTAAAACACTCCTCGGCTGTTTATCATCTCAAGCCAAAGAGATACAGGTTGTAAATCCCTGAACCAGGCAGGCAAATAATATTTAACACAATATTTGCCAAAGTCATTGAGATACTTGCCTTTACACATTGAGCTGTAATCACATCCCATTCCTCAAACAGGGGCTCTGAAAGGATTCTTGCTGTGTGCAGTCATGTTGGGACAGGAACAGGTCATCAAGAAACCGTTCCCTCAATATTGGAAGCATGAAATTGTCCAAAATGACTTTCTTTTACTGGAACTAAGGAGCCACACCCAACCTTGGATATCCATAAAGCTGTCTTTGCTCCGTTCTTGAGCTAACCTGACAGCCACAGGAAGTCTGGACGTCTACAGCTGTTGACTCCACTGAAAGATGGCCCCCAGCTTCCTCTGACCCCACTCTGATTTTATGTGACCCCACTGCATAAAATGTTCCCAGATTCCTTCCTCTGACAGCTGACTGCGGAATAAGCAGGAGGGAAAGAGAGTTTACAACCTGACTCATTGCACAGGTGGCATCCTATCACAGCTGGAGTTCACTGAGGTGACCCTATACTTTGGGAAGGTGGTGTATCTGTAGCGGAGTCATTCACCAGTACAAAAAACACCTCTGAAAAGCAGTCCTTTATTAATCAAATAGGAATATTAGCATTCAGCAGTCACAATAGTCAGTTATAATGGCCAATGTATCTATTGAACAGAAAAGGAAGCGTAAATTGTTAAAATTTGAGAATCTTTCAAAGTCTACGCCAACATTTGCAAGCCAACGGGAAAAAAAATAAATATTTAGCCGCACAAAGGCACCAAACTAAACTGAGTCTTTTTGAACCCTTTTGCAGCCTCCAGAATCACTGCACATTTAATCAGAAACAGCTCACTGGTCTTCTTCTTCTGTCTTTTGCCGAATCAATGAGCTGGAAACTCTAGTAGACGGTCAGCAAAGAGTGTCATGCTCAGTGAAAACAGAGGTGAAACAGTCATTTTGTCATGCACTCACACTAAAAAAGATAAAAAAAAAATAAAAAATAAAATGCTGGGCTGCTCCTCTATCCAGTGAGAACCCTTACTGTACTCAACCAAGACAGCACTAAGTGGAAGCTTGTTAACAAATACAAAAGTCAACTCTTATTTTCAAATAAAAGTCCCCGAAGGCTCTCGCAGATGAACTTTACAGGAGCACTTTCATTACAGAGACGTCTCTGAACAGCGATGTATGCAAAAAATACACGGTGACCTTTTGGCTGGACTGAGCCTGGTGGTGAGCACAACTGTCACAATAGCTGCAAAGGGGAAAAAGCTGACTGATGTTGCTTCAGAAACAAAAGCTCGTGGCACGCAGTGGCTCCTCTCTGAGCCATTCAGCTGCACGAATAACGAAGCTACCAGAGAGAGTTTTCCCAGGTCAGACACACCGATTGCTGCAGGTTTTCGGCCAGCTGCTGTGCATGACAAGTGGAAGGCTCTAATGTTTGTGTGTGCATGTTTGATTGTTGTGAGGTGGAAGGGGGAAAAAAACCGATGGAGAGACTGCAAAAAGGCTGAGCTGTTGCTTTTTCGGTGGCTGAGCTTGGCAGCAAATTTCTTTCACTGGATTGTATTTTTCATTTCGGCGGCCTGACGTTGTTCATTTTTATCAAACCGGTGGACGTCAAATATGTACTGCACTTACACACTCAACGGAGACTCTGCTGTGATGGAGAATCTGACAAAAATGACTGATTCTATCAGCTTCGCTTATTGTGGAACTAAAAGACAACCTGAAATCTATGGTGGCGGCATCTCCTTATTTCTTGAGGCAGAAATAAGTTGATGCATTTAAATAGGCATAAATGCGTTTGTGTAGAAAGCCTTAAATAAAACCTATTCTTCATTGCTGAAGTATAATCTGACTCTGAAAATTCAATAAAATCCACCACAAAGTATTTTGGGGTGATTTCATGTGACCCACTGACACAAAATAGTGCAAAAGTAGATGGGGGTGGGGGGATATATCATTTTATAAGTATTTTAGTTGTTACAGTTTTAGTCTCTTGACGTGCACAGATGGTGAAAGCATACATCAAAAGACTTGCATCTGTAGTTGAAACAAAAGACATTTTCATAAAACATTTCTTTAGTCTGGTGACTTATTTTTGGGTTGTTTTTATGTAATACTTGATCAAAAAAAATAAAAAAAAACATTTACAACAACAACAAAAAGAACTAACATTTCAAAGATTTTCTTCACAATTTTCCCAAACGTTCATATCTATACAATATGCATAAGTTGTTTTTTTTTTCTCTCTCGCTATTATTCAGATTACCGATGTGTTTCAACATCATGGAAACATGCCAAAAACCAATCCATCAAGTTTTATCGATTTTATTCTTCTGAGCTTCTCTTGCCAGCGCCATTAGTGTCACAGGGGTAATTGTACATTGGGTTGGAGAAGGATAGCTTGGCGTCTTTCCAGTTTGAACCCTGCTGCAGATAAATGCAGAAAGAAGAGACGAGGATCACATTACAGACACGTATACGCACAGTCGGAGGTCAAAAGCCGAGGCGGAGACAACTCACCTCCACCTCTCTTCTCCAGGGGTAGACGCTGATAGGAAGCCCAAGACCGTCACTCGTTTTGGGGTTAATGGGTGGACCGCTGTCTGGACTTTTGTCCTCTGATGGATTCTGAGAACAACAACAACAACAAAAAAAAAGATTAGATGAGCTCTGATGTGCGAGAGCACTTGGACAAGGGGAAGTGACCGGACTGACCTGTTATGCAGCCAGGCGTTTATAATTACATCCCTAACCTCAATAAAAACATTTCATCGTCTACTATCTTCCAGCGCTCTGCAAAACAAGTGCTGAAGTGGCAGAGATACGAGTTGAGACTCACACTCTCTAATAATAGCTGCATCCTCAGTGGTAGGATGGCAGCAGAGGGACGCTGACAATGTCAGTATTAATGCACAAAGCAGAACTGCTTTATAATGTATTTGTGTCTGTGCTGAATCAAACTGCTGGACAACAAGCTGTACATTTGTTATTAAGCAACACATTTTTATATTTATATGCGTTTTTGATTTATATTTCTCTGAATTAATTTTAAAATGCTACGAAAAAAAAACCTGGAAGATGGTTGGATAGACAGAGCAGGCCTCTCCACACCGGAGAGTTATTACTTCTCTTATGGATGTTTGTTTTACATAAAAGGTTTTATGAGACACATCAGGAAAAAGACACAGCACAGTTTATTCCATAATAACCACATTAAATTTCATTATAGTGGAGGCACTCCAAATCCCTTCTAGTGTTCTTATTTGACTTGGTAACCAGATAAAAACGACTTTCTACGTGTCTGAACACATAATTCACTCGTTTTCTTCTCCTGATCCCCTCATATGAATCCCCCAAAGTCACACATCAGCCATTACAGCAACGGAACGGCTGTGATCGTATCGTCTCCTGTGTGTGTGTGTGCGTGTGTGTGTGTGTTGCTTCTCATGATGGCAAGGAATGACTATTGAGATTAAAACTGCAGGGAACAAGGCGTGCAGTCGGTGAACAATAATAGCAACATCTGTGTGAGAATTAAACCTTTTTTGTTCGAGCAAACGCTGCTACCCAAAAGGCTTTGTATCTTTTGGTTTGGCAGCTGATCACGCTGGTTGTTTATGGTCCTACATGTGTCGCAGAGTGTGTACTGAGCAGCCCCTAAACACTGCAGAGGGACTCATGAGAGGCTAAATCAATAATCCTAAATCAAAAACCTAATCAGGCAAAAAGGCTTGGCGATCACCTTCTGACCTCCTCTCATGTTGGCTCCACTTATTGAATAAGTGTGGGACCAAATGGTGGAAAAATGAATTTTGTGCAGCTAAGAAACCCAAAATGACTCCACCGGTGATTGATTGGACATTTCTGTGCACTGACCTCTGCTCTCCAGTCAAAGCTCGGATTATCCATCACGCCGTATTTCATTGGGTCAGCTTTTCTGTGGATCCAGTAAAACATGCTCATGACTTTATTTAACAGAACCGGGATCTTACATATATACATATAGAAACAGAAAAACCAGGACTCACACAAAGCCACATTTTTTCTTGCACAGGGCAAGAAAGCACACGGCGAGTCCAGCCAAGAGCAGCACCAGGCCTATACCGATGCCAGCGTAAACCGTATCTAGACAAGAGGGACGAATTCGATCCTGTATTTAACTGCAGAGTTACAAACTGCAAGGATGCAGATGCAGATGAGACGGTTTAATGCAGGAGGTTTAGAGAGGCGTGCGTCTTTATTACCAAGCTGCGTGGCTTCGACAGTTGGTGATGAGGTGGTGAGGGACGGTTTCTCCTTCACATGGCAGCGATTGCCCGACCATCCCGGCTCACACCTGCAGTCAAAAAAACACAACGAGGTGACCACACGTGTGTTTAAAGGGATGCTGGAATCACATGCTTTATTTTGGCATGCAAAAAAAAAAAAAAAAAAAAAGGTCCAGACCAAGGTATTAAAAAAAAAATCTCATTTTTAAGGGTCAGAAAGGATTGCAACAGGATTGCTTGTTTATGTAATATTCTAATACAGTACAGTACACAAAGCATCTGACTGCATATTGTCTGTCGAGCCATTTCCCTTTCTAAAAGTGGTGTGAGAAATATCTGCTGGACGTCCAGCTCGGAAACTCTGGAAATAGTTTGGCCGGCCTGGCAATGTGCACGTCTGGGAAACCGAGTGAGCTCTTCCTCTCCCGAACAGAGACTCGGCTCCATGTCAGCATCTGTTCAGTATCATCTCGATATTTTTCCTGTAATGGGAAACACACAGCTTCCAGCGAAGACAGACAGTGGCATTATCATTCAGAGGGAGTCAGCATCCAGATTGTGTGACAGTGGGCTGTTCCTGGCCAAGTTCCCCGGGAGGAACCTGATGCCAACAGTGAGCCTGAGGTGTCCTCCCAGTGCTGGGCTTGGGATCTACTGCACTGCCGTCTTGCACGCTGGAAAAGCTTCACGGTCTCCACAACACACTGAGCAGTGCATGACGGCAGTAACTTCCTCTTACAAATTGATGGAAGGCGGGAACAAAAAAACTAAAAAAAAATTAAACAGAAACCTTTAATAAGAAAGAAGCTTTGGTGATCAACACTTTCTGAGTTCTTTTTCTTAACACGGAGTGGGGAGTTGGTTGGAAAGCAAAATGGCTGCAGACCAAAATTCAGGGTGGTCTGAACCAGACAATCCACAGTTAATTCAGTTTAAAATGTAAACTCCTCTATCGTTGATGTATAAAACACCTTATTGTAAAGGCCTCTTTTATTGCCATAGACTAATTTAACACTGAAAACTGCAGAAAAAAGACTGTATGGAATAATGGCCCCACATTAGGAAATATTATGTGTGGAAATTGTCAGGGTTAGCTCGACTCTGGCAATTCATATAAAAAAAACGTATCTTTTGTAGTACATACAAGGATTTTATTTTATTATTAATTCGTAAGCCTGCGATTTGGCCAAAAATGAGTTGTTGCTGGGTGATTCAGGGTAATGATCTAAAACAAATCAGATCAAAACAGAAATAGTTCAGACTCAAAATAAATCTGTTCTCAAGATTAAAGAGAAGTTATTCTAGTTTCTCACTGTTTGATTATGATACTAAAATGTAATACGTTTTACATGTCTTTACCAGGAGAACCCATAAGTGTGCCAACATGGGTCCAATGCAGTGAGAAAACGAAGATGAAAATACAAACTAAATTTCTCCTGTGAAACAGAAAAGCAGGAACCTTCTGACAATTTTATTTTTATTTTGTTCATTGATTTCTATAAGTAAAAGCAAGAAATAATTCTTTAAGAAACATCGAGTTTTCTGCTTCAGGTCCATTTCTGTGCTTTTTCTTAGGACCTGCTGCAGAACTCATCTTTTGTTTTAGCAGAGATGACATTAAAAAAATGAGAAACGTGAACATCTCAGAGAGAATTCACTTATGCATAATGATGTTAGCAGATTCGGCAGCAAGTCCCATCACAGCATTCCTACCTTTATAGTGAAATCGCTCAGCGCTGACATTCCAAGCTGCTGATGCAGAGAAACTCCATTCATGAGCTTAATTATAATGAAAAAAAGGAAACTCCAACAAAGAGAGTGGCGCATCATTCAAGCAAACGTGCTTTTTGAAAGGTAAAAGCTGAAATGGAAGGATATCATTCTAATGCACAGCTTTTTTTTTTTTTTGAGGTTTGTATTACTAGAGGAAGAGATTCCCAGGAAACTTTATGCAGAAGCTCTATGTTTAATCTAGAGGGATAAGCACAGAAGCATGTCTTTTTTTTTTAAGTAAAGGTTGACAGGATTTTCATTTTTGAAACAAAAAGATAAAGGGTAGTGGAGACAAAGGAACAAACAAAAACAATGCATATCTGTAGACTTTTAAAAGTTTTTGTGCATCAGCCTGCATCTTACAAGCACAGAGGTCCGTTTTCCTCAAGATAGCATGAACCGTGACCCTGGCAGTACGCTGGAGGGCACTCTGCAAAACAAAACAAATTTACATTTGCAAATATAAACAAGCAAAATATCTTGCGATTGTTGATGTCTGTGCTGAATAACTTTACTAGATGTTCAAAGACATTTAATACCTTAACACAGCTTTAAAATTATGCACAACTTTCTCCTTGACCTAACAGCTGTTTCCTTGGTCTTCATGGCACACAGAAGCATGGGCGTAAAACCCGAGGGGTTTGAGGGGGCCCGGACCCTCCCAATTTGGAAAAGTCCAGAATGGAAGCGCATTCAAAACCTTTGTTTGAAATGGCGCGTTAAATTCAAGTCTCCATTACAGACCAGA
>NW_015112675.1:118605-162048 GCF_001443285.1 Poecilia latipinna | reverse complement strand
TGAGTTTGACACATGTGTTCTAGATTATTAATCATATGAAATTTTGTTTTTATTGGTGACTGATTTATTTGCCAGTGTTATGAGGCTTAACCAGCACTCTGAAATAACTCAGGTGCAGCACTGCAAACATAAAGCTAAATGAAAACTCTCCATAAGTCTGTAGAAGCAGAATGTAGGGCCATTTGAAAAGACTAAAATCAATTTAAAATAAGAAATATAGAGGAATAAGGGATGAACCCTGGACATTTGCCAAGTACTGCATGTTTTAAGACACTGTTTCTTCTTGGTTTATTTGTCTCAGATGGTTGAAAGTGTTTAGCTTTCAGTCGAAAATTTCCACATGTAATATCTCTTTGATATGTGATAAAAGAGCTACTGTAGCTAGACTTTAGATTAGATTAAGTTAGACTAGACTAGATTAAAATATTTTGATTGCTACCATTACAAGTTTTGGTGAATTCTCAAATAAACTGCGACACTGAGTGTATGCTATACATTTAAAATCTTTGCAAAGCTGCAGGTTTGAAGTAAGCAGGCATGAATGAAGTTTTAGCAGCATTTGAATTGAAAGTGATGGACGCCCCATGAGTGTATGGGGCGTCCATCATTAGTTGATCTGTCTCAACTAAGATGATGAAATGTTTTAAGAAAATGTGTAAAGACTGACATCAAAGCTCGAAAAGAAGTTAATGAAAATAAATAAATAAAACCAACTTATATAATTGCAGACTTCAGGAAAGATCGCCAAAATAATGCACGGCTAATGCAGTCATCCCCACCTTGAGTGTGTACAGGCAGAAGTGAGGTCATTATAATTTCACAGTCGATGCAACTTGTGACATGGCGGGACGCCGTAGAGGCAATTAAGAGCTAAAAGAAAGCACGTTACCATGGCAGCTGGACTCGTCTGAGTGGAACGGCTGACAGTCTGCGGAGTGGTCGCAGCGCATGTGAAGCGGGACACAACCGGGCCAACTCTCACACACGAGCTCTCCCGGCTCACACTGCAGCAACGCTGGTGAAAAGATGATGACACACGAGAAGAATGAAGTGAACAGAAAGAAAGAAACTGGGGCAGTAAAAGTCAATGTTTCTAGTTCAGTTCTTTTGTTTACTTCTGTATTTTGTTCTGCAGTTGAGACTGATAGCATTGTGAAAAGCCTTCAGAAGACCCAAAACGCCACAGTGAGCGTTTTTTTATTTTTTTATTTTTTATAAAAATCTAAAGGAGAGCTCATATTTCTCCACTTCTAACTTCTCTCCCTGCTGATTTCTGAGTGGAATTTTAAATTCTTCTTTGTACATTTGGAGGTCTGAATCACCAAGCTCCACCTTGTGCTGGAGATTTATGGACTCATTTTTTGTTTCTCCCAGACTGTGGGTTTGCTGGTGGGTCCTGGGGTTTTTAAAAGCCGAGAGGGAGTCACATCATTCGCTCCTTAGGTTTCTCCAGATCAGGCTGAAAGTTTTCTTTCTTTTTTTTTTTTTAGGTAGATTGGCTTAAACTAAGCTGCTGGGGAGCATAGTGGCCATTTTTCCTGACCCTGTTGTTTCCTCCAATATACATTACCTACAGTTGTTGCTGTCATAACGTTTTGTTCTGTAGAGTCTGTTTCTTTCCATGACAAAGTAATAAAGTAGGTCAAACTAATCATAATCGTCTAATAACTGCTCTTCATTCTTGCATACACAGTTTAACATAGTGAGATCTGATGCAACATGTGCATGGATATCAGTTTTTCTGAGTTTCTGATTTTCCTTTCATCTCTCAACATGCATGGTGGGTATAAAATTATTATTCTGAAAACGTATAAACATTGAATTTTCTAATATAAAAAGAAAATTATTTATAGTTACAACCAAAGGTTTGGTCTGTCTAATGGATTTTATTTCATGTTTTCATTTTTGCAAAATAAATAATTAACAGTTTAATGTTTCCCAGAAAGCCCTTTTTTTCCCCATGTATTCATTCGCAAATACATTAAACTTTTTTTCATATTTATTCCCCCTCCCATGTAAACATTAATTATCACAAAATGTCTTAAAGAAACGCAGTAGATGTTTCCAAATAACAACGGGACCATAAACTCACGGCAGCTGTGTTCGTCCTCTCCGTTGGGGCAGTCGTAAACCCCGTCGCAGCGCAGTAAGGCAGGGAGACACCGAAGGTCCGAACACTGGAAATTCTCGTCGGGACAGTCGCCTTGAGGAGGAACGGTTCCAGGCAGGGCAGTCGGGCAGCGCTCTTCATCAGACTGATCCGCGCAGTCCGGAGAGCCATCACACCACCAGGTCTTTGGGATGCACTGGAACGAGTGCGTGCACTGGAACTGGTCAGCGTCACAGGTCAAAGGCTGAGGGGTTAATGGTCCTGGGATGGAGATACAAGTAAATGTAAAACTTAATCTTCTTTATAGATTTTTTTTTTTTTTTTTTGCTTACACAAATAAAACATCCTTCCCTGGGGAAACTCTGATGGCTGCTTGAAACAGAAACAGGATTTTTTTTTTTTTTTTAGGTTTTCAAAGTCTTTGGAAAGTCAGTTGAGAGAAGCGAAGAGTGAGCAGAGAGGTGAGGCTGAGGAAACAACACAATATAAATGTAATTGCTTTTCCTCCAGTTGTGCTAACTCTCAGCATTGACCTGATCTCCAGAGTGAATTTATACGGACCCACAGGGCAACAGGCTGCACTGACTCTCTCCCCCTCTCCCCGAGGGTTCGCCTTGTTTATGAGGAAACCCAGGAATGGAGGGTGGAACGTCAGAGCACAAAGGGAAAGGGAGAAGCTGGAGAAGGTGAAAACGGGAGGAAATGAAAAATGAGGGCAGTAGCAGAAGCGGAAGAAACCAGGAGAGAGGCAAAATGAGAGAGCAAAGAGGCCAAATAAAACTTTAATATCTTTTACCTCCGACCACACACTCTGCTGTGTACGAGATATCGTCCAGGGCGATGTCCGTCCACATGTCTCCACCCACCTCCGCCTGGAAAGTCACTCTGAAATCTTTTGTGTTAGACAGGACGACGTTGGCATATGTCCACTGGTTTCCATGGTTTCCAGTAGTGGCCCACATAAGCAAAGGTGTCCCATTAGCTCCAACGGTATAAACCTAACGTGTTGGGGGACATGAGGTTAAAAATGTATTGTACTACATTGGTAATACATTTTATCACAGAGAACCCAATATGATGAAGAACCTATTAGTTGGTGGAGGAAGCTTGATGCTTTTAATAATATAAAGCAGTAATACTATAACAAATTAGACTTTGTGTTTGTTGTGTCTTAGGATTGTAATGCTTTTAGTCTCCAAAATGTTTCTGATTCAACACCTATCTGCAGGTATAGCAGTTACCCTTTATATCTCCAATATCCTTTTTGCTTCTTGCACTTTATGCCCTGACATATTCTTTCCTTCAAAACTTTCTTGGCTTTTCAAAGGTCTAATAAGGCTTGTTTTTCAGCTATTTGTTTTTTGAAGGTAATCTGATAAACATATGTGTCCAGAAAAAGACAAACGTGACAAATTAAGATTGTAAGTGGAGCTGCTTGGAGCCTTTATTTGTCATTTTTTCGGTGAGTATGCACTGTTTGGCAGACAGCAATGTGCAAAGTTGGCTTGGGTCAAACAAAACATACATTTGTGATAAATTAAAGATTTATTTTTTTTTTTAGTAATTTCTGTTGACAGGATCACCTTCAGGGTTCCCATTTTGGGCGAGCCGTACATGAAGAACCAAAAGCGCAGGTGACATAGACCGATGCTGGCAGGAAATGGGTTCGTCGTCGTCACCTTGGCAACATCACCCTCCCTTTGAGTGGCTGAATGTATGTACAGAAAGTTCCCACCGCCATCTACGGAGATAGATGCAATCGATGTAACATTCATGTAAGCTAGGACTTAAAGATTTCACAAAAGCCGTCCAGTTTCAGCTCCACTGACAACAAAACACGGTATGTTTGGACAGGAGAGGATTGCTGTGAAATGGTGATGCCTGCAGCCAAATACTGCAGAGAGCTTCTTCAGCTTGGCTACACTCGGAGATGAAACAGCCTCTGTGCAAAGCCAGAACAAAGTGGGAGTTTTCCACATGAATTAGGAGGAATTTAAAGTCATCACAACCCACAGCGGACAGCAAACCCTTCTCCCGCCCACAACACTTGATCCTCCTGTGGCTCAAAAACAAAACAAAGAAAAAAAAAAAACACCCAAAGACTGTTGTCATGGATCAGCTCTGCACACGTGTTGATCCAGCTTATAATGTGACTACAGGAAGACTACACAATCGCTGTCCTTGTTTTCAACTTCACTGATGTGCCGCAATGAAGGGAGCAAGCAATGAATGAGCACATTCATCTTTACAGTCGATAAAAACAGTTGGCCTGCAGAAGGCGATGAAAGAGTTAAGAGTTGCAATTGGAAACAGATTTAGCCCCAGGTTTGTCGTCCAGGAGGTAAAACAAGCAGGATGTGATATAACGAGTAAACAGTATCTGTGCAATCAAGAACAATTTTACCTTTCTGTACAAGAACCACAATAAGGAAGCCTCACATATCCCTCTAAACCACGAGAAGCGTAGCATGCAAGCCAAAGGAGCTTCCTCCCACGCCTGGCGGCGGCTGATGGATGTGGAGTAAACAACTTTCCAGAAACAACAGCAAACAGTATTGTATTCTTTCATCAACCAGAGGTGCCTGCAGATGTTGTCAGCTAAAGCAATGAGATGAGAAAAAGAGCGAATGATGTGGCAGATAATGAATCTCTGTTTGCCGAGTACAAGTTAGCGTTAGCACTAAGCAACTTAACAGCAGCTTCTTACACAAACAACAGCAGAGAACAATTCAAAAGCGTCGAAGGATGAAGACAGAAATAAATAAATGATCAGAAACCAAGTTTATATGTTTATATGTAAAGGCTGCATCAGTGCTACAGTATAGCTAGTCTCAATAGGAAGTTAGAAAAGTGGCACGATCTCTCTTCCTCATGAGCTTCGAAGTTGTAGCATTATTTCTGAGTCATTATTGACATTTGCCATGTGGCAACAATTTAATTAGACTATTTCTGTTTTAGTATTGTTCTTGTTTGCTTTAGTACTACAGCCATAAAAAGCTCTTGCATTAATTAGCCCTCTACTGCCAGCTTTTGAGGGATCCCAAGGCTGCTACTGCTAATGTTCAATTGGGATAGTATGATGATTAATTGTCTGCTGATGAAGACTCTTAGTCGCAAATTCACTGCAACTAAGGTACGTTTTTTTTTCTAATATGTATGGTTGAAAAGAAAAATCTTAATATAGCATACCACGTAATTTACCTTGACAAGAAAAAATCTCCCTAAACGTGCTCATTCCTTTTTTATGTAAATCATTTGTTTATGCTGCTCATTTTATCATCATCTCTGCAGAAGACAAACAAGGAACAAACTACAAAATACTGAAACTCAGGAAAAAAAAAAACATCTGAGTACAGTTACATTTTCTTATGTAGACCAAACTAACTGTAACCTTTTTATTAGAACAAAAGTATGTAGAAAGCCTAAACAAGGCCAGGTTCTTTTAAGCTCTGTTTAACTCTGACTGGTTTTCATCTGGATGTTTCTGTTAACCCTGCCTTCACAGGCTCCTCTGAAGTTTTTGTTTCCCAGCTGCCAAGTTGCAAGTACAAAGACACTGCAGAGTGCTGCCAGAAAGCCGCAAACATCGAGGGTGTCGGGGAAAACAGACGTTGTTGTTTTTGTCGTTTTGACAGAATTAATAATATTTCGGTGCAAAGCACCAAACAATAACGCCTGGTCTGGTACTGGGACAACTTCAGAGTAGATGGTTGGAAAATTAAGAGAGCAGATTTTGATGTAAATCTGAGTGAGGTTTTATTACATTCAGGTAGAGTAATAAAACAAACCTATTACCACATAGCTTCTTTCAGTGGTACAAAAAAGTATTTACAACCCTACAGATATGTTCTATATTAACAATCGTTTGAAGGAGAATGAGGCTTTGACCTATGAGTTCAGTATGAGTCTTGAAAGTCATTCTCAGTCTTTTTGGACAGCTCTAGTATCCTGAAACATAGACGCAGAACTCCAATCAAGCAGATAATTTCTACATCAACCTAGCAACATTATTCTGAGCTTTCACTATTAAGCTACTGCTAGATGGCTTTGATCCATTTTTTTTTTTTTTAAACGTGACTAATAAAGCATGCATTTCAGTACATATGCAGACCTGGACTGTGGTCAGACTGAGGTCCAACTCCTGTCTCTGTCTTGTGGCCGATCCTCCAGTCAAAGTCATCGTCAGGGTCCTGAGAGAGCTGGCAGACCTGCTCCCACCTGTCGTCCTCCATGTTGAAGCCACAAGCACCCGGTGAGCCAAATATGTAGTCTAGAAGTAAAGAAAGATAACAGAAAAATGGGAAACAAGTAATGAAAGCAGTTATTTGTCTTTGCTCTGATGGACTCATTCTCACCACCAAATACAATTATTTCCTCTTTTCACTTACCACAGTCCTTCTCATCTGATTCATCGGCACAGTCGGCCTTGTTGTCGCACACCAGGTGGGACTCTATGCAATGGCCGCTCTCACACACAAAGTCTGTGGCTGCAGGACATCTACCTGGCTCCACAGCGCCTGAAACATGAATGGTAAACAAGGAAGGAAGGAAGAGAGGGACAAAGGAAAGACAGAAAGATGGCGTCTTTTTTTTGATACTCCATTTCAAAAAACCTATCTTGTTTTCCAGACTCGTAAAACACTGGAATCACATTTTGTACTTTTCAAAACTGCATGCAGACACTGGGTGAAGGGAAAAAAAAGGCAAATCTGCACTATACTCCTCAGTCTGAATGTTTGTGAGCTGTTAAACTTCAAACATAGAGCATTTAATGAAAACCATGATTAGGGGTGAGAGGGGTGAGTTAAACTTCCTGGAGGTCAGCAGGGATAAACCCATCACAGAGTAAACTGAAAAACCATTTCGGCTTCCATTTGAAGTTGATGGAGACTTGTGTGTTTGAGTAATTTGCTTTTGGACAGACAGATTGTCTGCTTGTCAGTCTTTGCATACCCTCCCCTCTGTGTGTTTTGATGTACGTCTCAACTGAACCAGAGGTCAGTATTTATTCCCCCCGCCCCCATAAGTGTGTTTATGCCTGTGCGCTTCAGAGAGAAACGGCCTTGATAGAGCAGGACGTTGTCCAACCTCACGTCAGGTCCAGTTTAATGTGGAGCATCTGTCTCGGACACAAACATCTACCGCAGCCTGACAGCAAACGTTAGCGCTGAAACATGCTTCCCTTCAACACTCACCAGCTCTCCGGTTTTCCAGAATGCACTTCATTGCAAAAGCCGTCAGCTGGAGCAGTCGTTAAATATGTTGACTTACAAAGATTAGGAAATATACTTTTAAATTAAAAAGGGCGAGGAAACTATATAACTCATTCTTGAAATATTTTTTTTATTTTAAAGTTTCTACGTCACCTACCCTACTTTTCCAGTCAGGTCTTGCTTTTCCTCATTCCTTACTGATAGAAAACTCAGTTCACTGTGGATAATATTGCAGTTTATAATGGCAGATGTTAAAGTGCTGTGGTTCTTGGGTTTTTCCTTAACATTCTCAGAAATGTAATTTAATCTTATGAGGGCAGTTTGGATCTTCTTTCAGACGTGTATTTGTTGGAAATGACGAGCTTGAAATCTGCCGTTCCACAAATATTTGCCAACATGGCCGGTCCAGTTGTTCATTTTCTCAATGCAATGTGAGTGAAACTGCCAGCTACAGGCAAAACGTGTTTACTGACGGGAAATTAAAGGGGCTTCACCTTGAAATAAAAGATGATGCAGAACCACTTTCTGAAACTGCGTAAACAATTGAAACCTGACACTTAAAAGCTTTAAACAAAAGGACAACCATTTCTTTCTTACTGTCTGACATTAAAGTCGACTTAATGTTTTAGGTTGCGGATGTTGGCTAAATTCCAGGTAATGAAAGAGAAAAGTTCTTAAAATGACATACTTCAAATTTGATATACACTCAGATTACTATGACTTATAGTAATTTTGGTAAGTGTGGAGAGCCAAGATAAGAAGAGAACTGTAGACCTCCACCAGCATGTTTAGTTCTTATGTGCAATTTCCAAGTGGATAAAAAACAAACAATTACACAGAATAGGTATCACATAACACCCACTGTGATCTCCAGCCTTTAAAGGGCAAAGTTTGTCTGACTTAATACGGGATAAAAGATAACGAGTCTTTTTTTTCATGTACGTATACGGTTTCCACTGTATTTGAGTTTATATGTCTAATTTCCACCCTGTGTGAATTAGATGAAATCCGCCGTTAGTCTAAACTTGCTCACCCAGATGTTCTTAAAATTCATTGCACTCAGATAAATGATTAAAAGCCACAAATTATTATGCAGTTTATATTTCAGACTTGTGTTAGAAATAATGAATCGGACTTTACCACACATTCAAAAGTGAAGTACTTCCCCTTTGTGTAAAAATCAACTAGAAGTTATGCTTTTAGCAGACATAACCCCATTTCTTGAGGTGCTGAAAACTAGTCACCCTGATCACTTTGCCAGGTGGCCCCCAAAGAAATCTCTTGTCCATTTTCCAGTTCAAGCGCCAAAAGTTTAAATATTTTCAATATGTTACGCTCACTGCCAGAAAGCTTAAAAAACACCATTGTTTTTTAACAACTGGTCTTCATCCCAGAAGATCTCACCAGATGCAACATTTGGGGTTGTCTGAGATAACGCTCATCACTTACTCGGAGCACAGTCGATGTACTCCAGGTCATCCAGGGCAGCTCCTCCGCTGACGTCTCGGGAGCGAATCCCCTCGAAAATCACTTCAAAGTTCCTGAGGTTCCTCAGGGGGACCACCGCTTGGATCCACTGGTTTCCCTGATGTCCCGTTTTATTCCACATCTCAATTAAGCTGTCCTCCATCTGCAGAGGAGAAATGACAAAGGATACACCATGTGGTAGCGTTTCACATTCTGCTCTGGTTTTTAACAAGAGGTTTCAAAGCTGCTGCAGTGATTACTGACAGAACTTCATCCTTCAAAACTCAGAGTCACGGGCCACAGGGGATATTACTGAGGAAAAATTAACTAAAAGTACGTTCTGGACTGACGGCTGCTGGGAAGCAGTGGACTTCATCTAAGAGGAGTTATTAAAGTCTCATTAACATAACATGACTGTAATAAGTTCAATGCCTGAGAGCAACTTTTCAGACTAAAAAAAAAATGCTCCGAGTTATGTCGACGAATTTGCTTCATACCACATATGGAACATATTAAGTACAAATTAGAATTTATTTTTCTGGAAGTCCACTCAGTTTTTTCCCATGATGCTACAGCTCAGGCACTAAATCATAGCTAATGTGACTTTGAAACAGGTTATGCGGATGCAGCTCTCTAGAAGCACAAACAGCATCAGTGACACAAACACGTGTTTTATTACAAATGTTCTGACCTCTGGACTTACTAAACTGAGAGTCAATAAAGAGGCAATAAAAGGCTTTTATGCTATATAAAATTTATATATAACAACATTCTGAGTTATAGAGCTTAATTAATTGGTAAATAGTCATTTTTATTGGCTTCTTAATGCACATAAAAATAAAACTGATTGGCATAATCAGTCTATATATAAGCCAAAAGACACTTGATGCTGATCCTCTTATTGTTTGCCATTACTTACTAATTTCCAGGAAATGCCCAGAAAATTTTAAACATTTTTTTTATTATTATTTATATATTGCTTTAGTTGTGCCACTAGGCTTCATTTTTTTTCTACTTGGGAAATTGCATATAAGGTAGGAACTTTAGGTTGCCTCTGAATGGCAAAACCAGACATCCCATTCCACTCGATCAATAAGTATTGGATAATAAAATCTACTAAAAGTCAATGACAGTTAACAGAGCCAAAATAAAATTAAAATCACAATCCAAATAAAAAAAAGAACACCATCAGTAATATTGATGGGGTGGAGTATAACTTTCTGTACTGTTTTTTTTTTTTTTTTTCTGATATCACTGGTAACTACAGAAAAAATGTTTTAAACATGCTTCAGAGTAGAGAATCAGTTTCAGAAGTGTAAAATGTTTAACTACTGCAGACAGAAACACTCTAATATATAAAAAAAAAAAAACAACATGATTTTACACTTGCTGAATCTGAAGTTGCAAGAGGTGACCAGAGGCTCGACTGCAGTGAGACAAGTTCTGGTCTAATATCCTGGAAAAAAAAAAAAAAAAAAAAAAAAAAAACACACAGAGGACAAGCAAAGTCACACTCTACTCTGCAGCTTGAAAGCATATTAAAATGCACCCTTGGGTGAGGCTTGTCCCCTCTGCTCTGAAGCCCTGACTTGAAATAATCTTGTTACGGCGAGAGTAGAGCACAGATTAATAGGTAGAGTTACAGCAGGACTTATTGAGATTTATGTCAGGGAGTAACGGCTCAATCTATAAAAATAGCCCAAGAGCAACGGACGAATATACCATGATGGCTCTCACTTAAAGCCTGTTTGGCATATCGGTCGAGGCATTCATTTGATTGCTTTGAGTCTTCGCCTCCTGAGCTTTCAGTTAGGGCACTGCAATCACAAATTTGGTTTAGAGCGCAAATATGTCGCAATATGTGAAACTCATTCTGATGGGTGAACCAGAAACTGAAGAAAGACACAAAGTTGTAATTCTATAAAAATGCTTATGTCGTTGAAATTTAAATGTGGTAACCGTTGAGCTAAAATCCAATTTATATTCATGGCCTCTTTCATTTTACTGAACTGCTGGGAGCTGTTTTTCTGAATGAATATTTTGCTTCTTGACCAAATAAAACAACATCAAAACAGGGAGGAGACACTACCTTGCTTTTTTTTTTCCTCTTAAGGTAAGGGTAGAGTTTTGTCTCAGGTTCAGAACATGTTTAATTGATCAGTGTTGTCATGTAACATATATTGTGGGGAGAGCATACTCTCTTGGCATTGACTAATGGCTCTCTGTAATGTCAGCCCACAAAAACCATCCAAAACGATGTAAATCTGCAAAAGAAATATACCATTGCTGTACAATATTTCGCTGAATTGTAAATTCCTTGAAGATTAAAATGTGACTTTCAGATGAAGGACATGATAGGAGATTGTAAGTTGATACAGTGCCTAGTTAACTATTCACACTAACTAATGTTTTTTGTCACCACAAGATACTGTAAAGAAGCAAAAAGCTGAAGTCCTTTTTTTATCTGGCCATCATGTAGGTAAGATGCAAAAAACAGCAGAGGTATTATCTTCATTTTTCTTAATTGGAGATTTAGTTAGCTGACGTGCTTAAACTATGCTCAACTAATTTTCACACTGTTCTTGTTAAGGGTGACTTGGCACAACACTGTCCGATCACATGGCCCTCAACATATTGCTTCAACGTCAGGCTACTCTTTTTTTTCATACTTTGTTTTCAGCGTTATTCATTTATCCCTGAGTGAATGCCAAAAGTATGAATTGAATTGCTTGTTTCTCATGTCTTTTGTGTAACAGAAAATACAAAAGGCACTGCCTTTCTGCTGAAAGGCAGAGTCTGAATTATGGCACCATTAAATAACGTAATTTCCCAGTGATCGTAACTTCCAAGAAACAATAGTCTTTTATCTGCAGAGGAGTCTCCCTCCCCTTTTTCTTTATTTCCAGCCGATGTTTCCATTTCTCTGTGTGACATCGGCCCTGGTACTTAATGACGAATGACTATTAAGAGCAAATCAAGGATCTGGTGTAACAAACTGGGCTCTTAGCAAATTTCACAGGGGACCCACCTGCAGTGATTACATGTAGGCTTTATTGCTATAAAACGTGGGCGTGTGTAAGTTTGTATTCATGCTGCAGTTACAAGCCAGTGAATTATGAAGGCTATAAATGTGCAGTAATGTTATACATGAAAGCACAATGCAATATTCTGTAAGTGTTAATGGCTTTGAACCTGGAAGGTCACACATTCACCTAATGCCAAATAAGAGCTTAAAGTTACACTGAAAATCCGATCCCCCCCCCCCCCTCCAACACAACAGCTTGACTAATTAATGCTGATTTCTAAACTTTGCACCTTCACCCACACGTTTTACTGGCTTCTTTTAATATCCACAGCAAAAGGCTAAATCTCCCTTTTTCCATCCGTATGCCAGAGAGGAGCAGATGTAAAATGGTCCACAGACATTCATCATCTCCTGCTTCTCATGCAGTCACATAATCAATAATGAGAGCCACAAAACCTGACGCAATAACTATTAAATCCCGTCATTTAAATTTCTAATATTCTACCACATTATGCTTTAAGGAAGAATCAATCGCATGAAGGGCTTAAAAACAGCTGCATTTTAAAAGAAAATGTATAAATATAATAAAATATACAAAAATACAAATATAATGTCTGTATAAAAGAGATATAGATTTTAAAAGATATGAATTTTTTTTAAACTTCTGGTTTTCAGTCAAACTCAGACTTATATTTTTATGCATCTCATTAACCAAAGTAGACAAATATGTAAAAAAACAAAAAAAAGAAAGAAAAAAAAGTAATGAAAGAAAGACGTAAACCAGTCAGTAACCAAAACCTGGCACCGACTGACAGAGAAGACACAAAAATAACTTTAAAAACAGAGTAAAACAATAAACTTTCTTGTCAGAGAAACTTTTTGCTCAAAAACAATACCAGTTTTTGAGCAAAACAACACAGTCTACTGTGTGTTATTACACTCTGATATGAATCAATAAGCATTAAACCTTGAGAACGAGCAGAGACGGACTTTTTTCAAATGTTTGGTTTGGGTTTGTTTTGGGCATAAGAGAGGATCTTCAACTCCATGCATTCCTCTCCAACATCCACTGATCAAGCACTGGAGGAAAGACGATCCACCATCCTCCCAGCACTTTACCAATTTACTTTGAACACGGGGTGAATATTTAAATGATTAAAGATCGGCTTCACTGGCTGAGTGTAACCATGGTGATCATGACTGGCAGTGGGTGAAACCAATTAATTTCTTCCTTCTTGTCTCAACCAAAACTCGCTCTACCTTGATCAGCAGCCGGATGGTCCCTGTGGCCTTATGGGAAAGGTAGTACCAGAAGGACAGCTTGCAGACAGCGCTTGACTCTTTCCAAACAGAACTCCTTATATGAGCTTTGTCGCCTTTCAGTCCCACCGGAGTGGCCTCCAGGTAGACAAAATGGCCTGGAAGGTAAGAGAAGATAAGACAAGATGAAGGAGAAAAGTAACAAGATGAGATTTTTAGAATCTATTACAGCCACTGCAAAAATTGTAGCAAGGTCAAGGAGACTGAAAGGGTGGGGGAGGGGAGGATTGAGGGCTAAGGGTCACTGCGTAATCATGAACACATCTTTTGATGTGCCACTGGCTTTTGTAAAAGGGTAGCTCAAGGTTATTTTGTTAAGGGAAATCCATAGAGAAAGAAGAAATGTTTTAACACAGCTGAATTCAAATGAAAAGAAAGCATCTGGGAGCAACATCTTTCTGTCTGGAAAAAACATCTGTGCACCGCTTCAAATTACACACTTTCACCTGTGCCTTAAATGATTTAAAGGGCATTTTTAAGCTTTATTGCTTTGCAAGAGTAAAAGTGATCGTCACTTTCTTTTATTTGATTGTGCTAATCTGTCACTTGCAGTCATTTACAATTATACCCGGGACTACACTAACAATGATTTCACAAATTACCTGGCTGTCAGTAGCTTCAAGTCTGAATATTTCTTCTCCAAAACACAACCACTTTTCTTTTCTAAAGAGGCAGGAATTTACAGATGCTGCTGTAACAACTATCCTACTTTTCTGGGATTCTCCTCTTCGGGGATAAAGGATGATTTTTAAAAAAGCAGATGTTATAAAATCGCAGATGGGATGAACCTCAATTGAGGTTTACAAATTGCAAACTGAGAGTCGCTCCAGTTTGAATCAACTGATTAGTTTTTCAGAAAACAGAAAGCAAATGCAGGCTCTGCTGGGAGAGCATGCAAAATCTAGCAGGCCTGAAGAACTCACATTAGTGCTGAGCATCACTCCACCATGCTATTGTGCAACTAATGTTTGTTAAATAACCATAACAAGACTTGCGATTTTGATGGTGCTCTAGGTAGTAGGTGCATCTTTCTTTTTCCTTTTTAGCTTTAAAGCACAACGAGAAAAGTAATCAGGAAGGAGTGGTAAGATTAAATCAAATCATTTCTTGGTTGGCTTAAATGCATAACCTGTTATCTGACGCAATATTACATTTACATTATAAAATATACTTTTTTCAGCTAATGCCAAATGCTGTTGAACTAGTATGATTGTGACCTGTATTTCTTTAGTTACTTTTAACTAAAATTACAATTAGCATTTGTAGTTAAATGTAACTAAACTTGGCTAAAAGCACACCAATTTATGTTTGTAACGTGAGTTTCTTTGTGGTTAAAATCATTTTAAAAATTACGTTTTAAGATTAGACAGACTAATTTGGAAAAATTGCAAGCTGAAATGCAAGCATCTGCTGTATGCTACTTTTGAACTACAAAGAACCAGATAGCAAGCTTTACTATTCATGTGGGTTATTACAACGCACCTTTTCAATTCAGCTCCGAATCAACAATCCGAGTTTCCATTTTCAGAAAATTCACATACTGTGAAAAAGCTCATTGATTGACTTCGTGATTTGAATCAAACTGTAAAGATACATCACCAGAGGACAGCAGATTTATTTTTTGCAAACCTGAAACGATATTCTAGCTCTAACAAATGGAACCACATACCGTTGTCATCCATCAGCGTGTGGTCATACGGCGGCCGTATGCTTTGAAGAGATCCGGTACCGAGAGCCCAGTCGAAGTTATCAGCCAGCGAACTCTTCCAGCCACAGCGGCCGTTCTCAAACGAGCAGGAGGTGCCACAGTCCTCCTCGTCCGTACCGTCGCTGCAATCGTCGGTGAAGTCACACATCTGCTCTGGAGTGTAACAGCTGCCTTTTCCACAAACGGAAGCCCCTGGAGGACAGAACCCTGGAAAAGAAGGCAAGACAATTCAACATATTTCACAAATTCAGATGTTTGCAACCAAAATTAGTTTTCTGTGAAGGTCAGTCTCTGGTCTAACTAAAGACGTTCTGTGTCGGTAATAGATGTGAGGAGCCAGGTAGTCTATTTCTGCCTGTATGCAAGATATTTAAGTTACTACCAGCTCAAAACATCAGAAAATACTAGTGATATCCAAGATGCAGCCATGCATGATGAGAGATACTATTAATAAAGTTTGTTTTCATGTGAAAAATGTAGCAAAATCCACATAGCAGTCTGGTAATGAGACACACCCAGCTGAAGTTTATATTCAGTAGAATAATGAGTTTCACATCAACAACCTTGAGAACAACAGAACTGAATATATTTCATGGGATTTAATTTCACCCCAGATTTCAAAGGTCATAAGATAATTCAACACAAAAATAACAGATGCTGTAACCCTTTTTTTTCTATTTGTAATTTTTGCAGGCAGCCTTGCAACAGACAGCAATTTCTGTAACTGTAGTTAAAATGTCCATTGTTTAAAACTGTCAAATTTCACATCTAAGGGTTTGAAAAAGAAGTAGAGAAATCTGGACTCTAAAGAAGCCACTTTGTGCATTTCACAAGATTAAACAGCATCCCAGCAGTGCAGTAAACCCTTAAGGGCACCCCTCTGCACACAGAGCTGTAGTTTCCTTAAGAAGCTTAGGAAGGACACAGGAGCATGGGGCTCTGAGCTCAAATCACTGTATCATTGATGGCGATACTTGGAAGGGGACAGTGGTGGGGGCTCTGCTTCTTTTGGAGCCAAACATTCCAGCAGGGTCAGTGCTTAGCCTTAGGGTGGGGGAAGTGTTAGAAAGGAAGAAGGGTGGTCTCTGTAATTAAAGGAGAGAAAAGGGGTATAAGTCCTTCCTAATCCTTTGTTCCTCTTGAGGTGCACAGAACCAGAAGCAATGTGACCCCAACAAAAGAAACACAGGAAGCCAGGAAGAGACAGCTCCTGACTCCCGACTGTCCCCTGCCTACAGAATCTGTGAGGGGAATTCAATTAGAGAGAAATCATATTTTTACAGGGAGTTGACTCAGACATCTTCCACATCAGTCACCACGACCCTATATTTGGTGCTCTTTTAATGTAACGCATGCAAAAAAAAAAAAAAAAAAAAAAAAAAAGGTATTGGAATCATATTTCTATATGAATAACTTAAGGGTCATGATTGGATCAGACACCCTGGGTGACAATATCTCTCCTAGTGGATGGATTTTAATTGAGCTCTACATTTTGCACAAAAAAGGCAACCGAATCATATAAAATAAACAGATTACCCAAAGGATTTTTAATCGTCTTTATCTGAACTATATGAACTATGCAGCATGAGGTAGGTCTCTACAGACTTTGCACATGAAAAGACTGAGATGTTAGTCAATTTTTTTTTCAAAACTTTCTTCAGTCAGTCAAATTGGAGTGTTTATGAACATCGATATTCAAATGTTGCCACAGATTCTCCATCAAAACTCTGGAATCAATGTCCTGCTGGAAGACAAACTGTTTCAAACTCGCTTGTTTTTTTTTCAAAGATTACGCAATATTTGGCTCAATTTGTTTGACCAATTACCCTGTTGTGAATTAAATGCATATTCCACAGGATGATGCTGCCACCACCATGTTTCACCACTGGCGTGGAGTAATCAGGGTGCAACTCTTATAGTCTTCATAGGTCTTTTTATTGCCATTGAGATTATTTTTAAAAGCAATTGGTTTTTCATTCAGGGGTGTCAGAATAAGTCACTGAGATCATATTTTCACCACAATTCTTTTATCTAAGTTTAAATAAGTACATATACTTTTGTAAAGCACTATTAGAATAACAAAATACTCATTTTACAATGAACGCTTTCTTTTAGAGTATGCCAGAGAAAAAAAAAAACAACAGTAGGAGAGACAGTTTTACTGGCACACACATCAGGAGCACCTTCTCCTGATGGTCTTCTTCCAATTATCAGCAAATGTAATAAAATGCTTCCAGCAGTTTCATTAATGTCTGTTTTAACAAGCTGTTAATGGCCTAAACAAAGAATTTATAAAACATTTGGTGGGCTATACTGCTTGATTCAAATTTTCTCGATTTTCTCTTACAGTGTCACATTAACTATATGCACACGGACATCCTCTAGTGGATGCATACATGACTGCATTTAAAGGAAAACAAATTTGCATGTTAATCATGAAAGCCATATAATTTTTTTTTTTTTTTTATCATCCATAAAGTGCCTGTATTATCATGAGCACAAATACAGAAACTGTGGGGTGCAGTCGACCTCAACGCTGAATCATGTGACGGTATATAAATTGAAGCTGTGGCAGAAAAAGCCCCTGAGGAGTGATAGTCTGTAATTACAGTTCCTGCTGCCTCTTGTCTCATCAGTATTACTGTACATCCTGCCAACACACAGACAGAAAGAGCTGCATTCGGCCACAGCTCTACTCCCTGCTGGCTACTCAATTACCGAGAGGGCCATGGATTTTAGCTCCAGTTCAGTCTTTAAGTGATGTTTTCTTTATTGCTCTCTTTGTATTTCTTTTCCTTACCTACTATATGTCCTCCAATTTTATTACCAAAATGTGTGAAAAAGTGATCAAAATAGATTCACCTTTCGTCTTAGCATAACTTCATATCTTCCTTCTGGCTCTGATTGGTTGTTTTTGACTGGGAGTGAAACATTTCTGCAGATGGCAGTAGGACCACAGGGAGAAGTTGGAAGAGCACAGATTTGTTACCTCATATTATACTGTCACAACATAGTGACAACTTTGATAAATATGTAAAAAAAAATAATAATAATAATTTTACTTATATTTAAGATTTACCCATTGCTGCATTAACTCTTTGTGTAGCCAGTGATGTTGTGGCCATTCTGAAGACAGAGAAAACCCCATTGCTAAAGACATCCAGCTGATTACAGAGTGAGGCAATAAACTGTGGGTCTGACACTTTTGTAATTATCCAAACTAATAATACTGTTCTGGGTATAAATGAGAGCACTCCTGAAAAACAAGAAAATGACCAAAAAACACTGACAGCATTAAAGTTTCGATCTTTACTATTTATAAACCCTCCTAATTATCTTCGCTCATATTGAAAACAAAAGCTGGGCAACACATTTAATAGTCCCTTTGTAACTACATTGACAGAGGCAATAAATCCGCTGCTATTGTTGTTGTTGTAAGGGTTCCCTCATAAAACATGTGAGTAATGTTGGAGAACTTAAATAGGACTGAGACACAGAGTGTGAAAAGATTAATTTACACTGCTTGGAAGATATTTTCCTACAAAACTTAACAAATTGTTTTATAACGACTGGATAAACCAGATTGTTACTGTGGGAATTTCCCAGCAGTTATAATTCTCCGACTGCCAAAATTTTCCTGGCAAAGCTGATTAAAATCGCTCACATCTACAGAGAATTGAGTCCGTTCCTAAAACCAGGGGGAAAAAAAAGGAAAAAGTTTTAATTGGGCTCTTGTGGCGTTTTTATCACGTTAGCAGTAATTTTTAAAATGTGTGATTAGATTGAATATCTGTCCTTAAGGAAACTAAACGTGCAGCTATTAAACGAAAATGTGAACAGTACCAAAGTCAAGGTATGCAAACAGCTAAGTAGTTCAGAAGAGGACTGAGCAACAATAGCAAATGTTTTATCGTTACGCTTTTAGGGGACAGACGTCGACTCAGTCTATCAAAACTAAGGTGCCACCTGTAAGGTCTGCAGTTTTCCGTTGTTAAGAAGCGGTCAAAGGTCACAGCTGTTACCTGGAGACATCAGACACACCCAATGTCTCACCGGATTTTATGGGGCTTAATAAAACTCCCTTTTGCAGCAGAATTTTTTAGTTGACACTTATCTGAAAGCACATGCAGCATTTCAGTGAGTCTTCCCATAGTAACTCTTCTACGTATCAAGTAATTGCTTTAAGGGCAGCCAACAACCTCAAAAAATATTTCTGACTATTTTAACAAGTGTAAGTTTGATTACAGAATGTCTGCCATATCATTCAGTGTGTAACACAACATTGTTTAACAACTACACCTTTTTACTCTCCAAGTGTTTAAACATGCTGTCCCTACCATGACCTTTTAGTAGTGGCAGAATTGTTTTTAGTTCAAACAATCAGAGTTGATTGTTTGAGCTACATAGGGGGCTATCCAATAAAAAAAAGTCTGTTAGAAGCTTCAAAAAACTTGAGACTGAGACACAGGATCACCTCTGGAAAGACTTGAAGTTTTCTGTTAACAGATGACCTCCAAGATAGTGAAAATATTCAGTCTTTCAATGTGCAAAACCCAAATACTTTGGAGGTTCTTCTACAACTTTTTTATCGTATATGAAGAGATATATTTAAACCATGTATCATTTACATTAAATCGCCCAAAATGTGTTAGTATTTGTGGTTTCAACAAATAATAAAAAGTCGCCAAGTTTTATGCATAAGAATACTTTTGGAATCCACTGCATGTTGCCACATTTTAAATTAGCTGCTGCCCTCCAGATAGTTTGTGATGCAGAAATGACTGATTTAGGCTGACACTCCTAGCAGCTGTCTAGATGAGACAGCGTCACCCTGGCAACGACTCGAAGATGGGGAAAAGATAATCTGCTAATCCAATTCAAAAGAAATGTCAGGGAATCACACCTGAGAGAAACTCTGAAGACCGAAATCATTCATATCCCTGATCATGAGAGAAGATTTCCCAATCTAAATCCCCTCTGTTTTTTTATTTTTTTTTTTATGTAGTTTCAAAAAAGAAAAGGCTGCATGTTAATTTTAATGTATTCTGAAGTGAACTTTACCTGTTGGAGGAGTAGGAGGAGGAGTGCTGTCCGTTACCAACACTGTGGGGGAGAGGAGGCATCCTGGAGAGAAGGTGATATCGTCCAGACAGATGTCTCCCTTTTCGCTGCGCCCCACCTTCCCTTCAAACACCACCTGGAAGTCTGCAGAGGAGCTCAGCTGGAGTTCCTTCATTTGCCAGTAGTTGCCCTGATCTCCAGTCAGGTTCAGCAGGAGGTGAAGACTTTCCTCGGTTTTAGCGAAAACACTGAGGGTTCCGATACCGTCTCCAGACATGTGATAGTAGAAACGCATCTACCCAGAAAAAACGGTAAATCTGTCAAGACCTGAATGCATTCTTATCATATTTATGCAATTTATTTAAACAGGTTTTATGTTGCTGTCCATTTGTGTCTATTTCATCACAAATATTTAGATTTTCTTAGGATTTTTTTACTGTATCTCACTCATATAAATGATCTTTGTTAAATAATTTAAATAAAACGTGACTTTCCCTTCACTGACACCAACAAGCATGGATTTGTATATGTATATTCATACAACATTTTTCTTTTTTTTAAAAAAGAAAGGAGTAAATCCAAATTTTCAACTTATGTCATTATTTATACATCTAAATATAAAAGAAATGATAAATAATAATAAAAAAACAGAACTGTTTCGTCCTTGTCATTTATTTCCGACTTTATTAAGAAATATGTTATATTTATTTCTGTGTTTACAATCCATCCTTTTGAATTTTAGTGTCTTACATTTTTGATTTTTTTTCTATTTCCTAACTGCATGGCAGCATTGTTTTCATAATTCTTTATGTTTGATTTCAACTAATTTTTTGCAAAGTAGTGGTTTAATCTAACTAATCTGGCAAATTTCTTGAAAAATGCAGACGTTTTAACTAATTACTCATTTAATTTAATTTAATTTAGTCTTTTAGGGTTGGCAAACATAACTGATTGTTTTTATATCTACTCACTCAATAAAGTCTAGTTGCTCTTTTTCTAGCTTACTTCTTTAACGACACAAAGATAATGTATTTCTCCAAGATTCAGATTTGAAAACACTGATGCTTTAAGAGCATCCTCTGAAAATGGAGGCTTTTTTCAAGAGCGACTGGTCTTCTGCTGTCTACTTCATAGAAAAATAAGCCTCTTTCTCTCCTCTCCATTTCCATGCTCCATCTTTCCTTCATTTTCATTCCTGCCTTCTCGCTGACTTTATGACTGATTGACGGGTCAGGATGGTGATAAGGTGCGCTCCACACAGAGCCAGCAGGGCAGTCAATCAAGAAATCAGTCCTGATTTCTACGAGCCGACAGATACGAGCACAGAGTTTTGAATAAGTGCATCAGCAAATTTTTTATTGTAATTTTTATGCTATTTTAACCCCAAAAATCTCATATGAAATTTTAGGTGCTTTATAACTACAGATCCAATCTATGATTTATCATTTTTGAGCAAAGTTTGGGAGAACATGTTTTTAACTCATTCAAAATTGATGTTTTGAATGATGCTTTGAATGCTCTGACTGGGATTTATCAATCCCAGTCAAAACGGAAAGACACAGCTCTACTATATAGATTATGAGCGGAAAAGTATGCTGATATTATTGGATCTAAGTATTGATCCATGGACTCAAGATCAGGAACTGCTGTTGTGATTTAAATTTCATCTGGATGAATTCTTCACGACTTTGTCATGTCTAACATTACAAAGTGATACATGGAGTTCCACAACTCAATTTAGTTAATTGGGGCCTGCCATGGCAATGCACATGCACAGGAGATTTTTTTTCTGATAACGAATTGCCACAAAGTATAAATCAGATTTTTAGTTTTATGTTGAATGTCTGTTTTATAATACTTTCACCACCTGACAAAAAAACAAAACAAAAACATTTTCACTTTTCTGAAAAATTCACGTACTGCACAATTCTTAAGTAGTATTATAAACAACAATATTACTTGTTATATTTCACTTTTGCTCCAAAGTAGACACTTAATAAATCATTTTATGATTGGCAAAATATACGTTTTGCGCTGCTCTACTCTACTAGTACTTTCTTAAAAAGAAAAGATCACCCTCTAAAATTTGGAGAGGGTTCATGTTGCACAAATGTTACTCTGTGAATGAGTTTTCTGCCAATGTTAGCATTGATTTTTAGCTACTTATTGTGACTTTTCTTAACATGTTTGTACAGTTACGTTATGACAATCTGATTTCAAAATTAACTTGAGAATCTGTACTGCCAATGTGGACTCACCTTGCACTGTGAACTCCTTCTGCTCAGTAAGGGTCCAATCACACGGGCAGCGTCACCCACCGCCTGAGGGAATGAGCTTTCCAGGTAGAGGTAGTGTCCAGTGGGATCTCTCAAGGTGTGGTCACTGGACGGGCCCGTTCCAAGAGTTGGGGTGCTGCCTGCTTTGATCAGCCAGTCAAAGTCGTCCTGTCGGCACTGGCGCCAAGAGCAAAGGTCAAACTCAAAATTGCAGCGTCCACTAAAGCCCTCTGAAAGACAACAAGAGGAAAAGAGATATCAACATAGGTTTTCAAATGATTTGGGAATCAATCTTTCCTCACAGATAAAAAAGAAAAAGAAAAAAAAACGTAAGGTCTCACTGCAGATGAAAGGGTCCTCATCTGAATTATCCCCGCAGTGGTTGATGAAGTCACACAAATTGTCCTGAGGGATGCAGTGGCTGTTTGCGCAGGCAAACTCCTCTGATGTGCACGGCTGGCCGGATGGAAGAACGGGGGAGCAATCCCGGAAGCTGACATCATCTATCACTACGTCCCCCATGTAGCTGATCCCTCGTTTCGCCCTGAACACCACCTGACATTTTTAAAACAGATGACTGATGACTGATAACTTAACATTCAAGATGAATCATGATCTGTGCATGTGTTTGCAATGTAGAAGAAGAAAACTGAGCATTTAAAATTAAATCAGAATTTTTTGAAGTTGTCAGATAGATAAGTAAGCAAAGGACATATGTGTAATTGCTTAGAATCTGAGTATGTCACACATTACAAGATCTTGGGTGCAAAAATCATCAGCAGACCTGAAAGTCATTTGATAAACCCAAAAACACTTCAGCTCGTTTCCATCCGTTGCCTTGGTTACCGGTCTGAGACCAAACCACATGGGTGAGGTTTTTGTGTCTGAACAGCACCTATGGAAGAGATAAAACATCTCTAACATGGTTCTGATGGGACATGCATTTTAACTCAAAGTTTCACTGGGGGTATTTACCTGCAGGGTTCCCACGGTGAATCCACTCATGTGGTACCAGAATATGAGGGTGCACTGTGGAGCAGTGGAGGAGATGACTGGTGTTTGGAGGTCAGAGAACTGACCATAGCCGCCATTTGAGCTGTCTGCATACATATACCAACCCTTAGGGCTGTTACTGCAGAAGGAACAATACAGAACAGCAATAATTCCGTTATTGAAAATCAATTGAATTAACATTTTCCAGAACTCTTGTCATTTTCCCCCCCAAAATTGCTTTGGACATTTCTAAATTATTTTACAACAAACTGTAAAACAACCACACCTTTTGACTATTTTCTATAATTAATATTTTGTTAGAATTATTCCTAGTAACACCAGTCAGTGGCTGCAAAGTGGGGCAGTTGGAAGCAACTGATGACTTGCAGCAAAAAGGCACTGATTTTTACCTGGGGTCTTTCTGCCAAAAAAAAAAAAAAAATCAAAAATTGTTGTTAATCATAGTTCATTTATGATTTAAAAAGAAAAGCATCACTACATCCTTACAATGGCAGTGACACACCTTCTTGTTTGACAAATGTGTTTTCTCAATCAACTGACGTGTTTTAAACGGACAGGGATATTTATCTCTGGCTCTCACAGAGTGTGGTCGTTAGTTGGACGGTGGTTCTGCTCTCCATTATGACTGCTTTCCCCCTGGTCAGCTGCCCAGCGAAAGACGTGGTTCACGCTGAAAGAAGGACTAACGACAGTCCAGCCGCAAGAAACGCCGCCTTCGAAATTGCATCTTTCCTTCACTGAAAGAGAGAGAGGCATGCAACTAGGAAAAAAGCAGGACAGGGAAGAATAATAGGTAGTAAAAACCACAACCATTTACCGCAGTTTGTTTCATCTGATCCATCAGAACAGTCCTGCTTGAAGTCGCACACTTGGCTGAGTAAAACACACTCGCTATGTGTTCCACACACAAACTGCCCCTCGGGACAATTGTTGGGTATGGCTGTCGGGGCCGGAGTGGTCAGTGGTGGGGTGATCGGAGAAGGTAGCTCTCCTGCAACACGAGACAGGGGGTGGGGGGTAAATAAAAGAGTGCAGAGCTGCTGCCCTGGGTTTATCTGATGCGTTGAAGGCTTACCATGAAACAGCTGACAGTCCAGGAAGGAAAGGTCATCGATCGCAATGTCTCCTTCAAAATCATCTCCAACTGTACCTTCAATTAAAATCTAAAAACGGGAAAAATTACTAAAACATAATAGGCAATAATATTAATTATTATTGTTGATTTTTTTTTAAATAATGGATAGATCATAAAAACACATCTCAGCATATCTCAGCTGTTATTAAAATCCCTGCAGTTCTTCAAAAATATCACATCATTGTTACAGGTTACACCATTATGAGCTATTGTTTCTTTTTTTTTATATCGTCATAATGACTTTGAATACTCAGGAATATGTTTCCAATCTAGGAGCTCACGTTTAAGCTTCTGTTTTTGTCCTTAAATGTTCTCTTCTTTCCACTGTGCATGCAGGCAGATCCCTCTCTGCCAGAATTAAATTAATCAGTGTCAATATTTTAAACGTTTCCCTGTCTGCACTCAATTAAATTAACAAATGGAGCTCCTGTTCCAGTGACACGGCCCAGGAAAAGTCTTTAACTGCCTGTCAAGTTGGAATCACTCATGAGTGATGACAACAGAACATCCATCTCCAGTGATCGATGCTGAGCACCAAAGCAATTAAATGGATCTTCATCACGCAGTGCTCTGGAATGCATTTGTAAATATGGACTCTTTGTTTCACTAGAGATTCGCTGCGAGCTGCTACGGATCTGTATTTACCCCGGACTCAGGTTTGTCTGTGCCTGCAAGGTGACTGCAAATGATTCGCAGTCAGATGTGAATGAAGTTATTAAGCTAGACAGTGAAGAAAATGTCTCAAGAACTTTAAATGTATTTTTTGTCTAATGTACTTTCAGACATCTTACAGTAGTGACCTGTAATTTTACAACACATAATTCACCTCTCACCTTTAAGTTCATACTGATTTGTAGAATAATGGTCAAATAAGACATCCTTGGATCTTAATCTTACATGGCTTTTGTAACCCTTTTGTTCAAGACTCTACTTTGAAATTAGATGTTCAGTATGCATTCTTGTGTGTGTATTTGGTTGGTCGTAATCCTAAATATTGACCTCTTACCTGGAAAGGGTGCGCACTGTGCAGGTACATAGTCTTCCTGTGCCATAGGTTTCCTTGGTTTCCATATTTTGCCCAGAGGAGCACGCCACGGCCTGTCGTGGTTGTCCTCAAGTACACCGCGAGGCTGAACACGTGCGATCCAAACATACAGTAATGGAAGCGAAAAGCACAGCGGTGGTGGGGGGGAAAAGGTGGGTCCTTGCCAGGCTGGTAGGTGGGTTCAAATATGGGGCTCAGCAGCACAGCTGTGTCCTTGAACTCCTGGGGGAGGGAAGACTCAATGTAGAGGTAATGACCGGAGGTGTTCCCCAGCGTGTGGTCCTTCCATGGGCCTGTGTTTCGGGTTGGAGTCGGGCCCTGGATGCGGGTCCAGTTAAACACATCTCCTCCACTCGTTTCCTGCTTCCAGTTGCACAGTCCGTCTTCAAAGTCGCACTGAATCTCTGGAGCTGTGAAAACCAATAAGACCGAGAAGATCTGAAATTGCAAACTTTAACAATTTAAATATGCCCTATGCTTTCCTGATGAGTTTAGGAAAGCATTCGATTTTAGATAGTTTGCCTACGATACTACATTCAAACTTTGCTGAAAATGTAATTAAAAGGCAAAAAAAAATCCAATGCAATCCATTGCTGTGAAATGTTTCAAATTGTCAAACTCAGACAAAGATCATTTCAGCAAATAGAACTATTTTGGTCATACACTTTGGGACTCTGGTCTTGTGTTTTGCTTTATTTTGTCAGTCTTTCCACGTTCAGTTCACTCCTTAGGTTTAAGATTCCTACTTGGCTGTTGTGGTAGTTGATATGCATTGTGAGTTGCAGTCCTTCTTACTTGATCTGAGGTCCTAATTTCCTGATTCTTTATTAGCTCTTGTGTTTTTGCTATTTACTATTTAGTTTCCAGATCCACACCAGATGTGACACAGAATGCATTTGTCCTAAAAATGTCCACTTTTGAGTCATTAAACAGAGTATTTTCCACAAACATACTGGAGGTCATCAGTATGTTTTAAGGAAATGCACAGTGGTCTTTGTTTTCTTTTTGGTCAAGCTCTTCTGCCTTGGAACTCTCCAATAAGTCATTTTGATCAATCTCTTTTTTTATAGTTGAATCATTAACTCTCATCTTAACTGACTGAGGTGATGCTGTTCTATGATTTAGATTTTTTTATGGGTGCTTTTGCCTAGTATTAGCCAACTACATGTTGTCAGCCAGGTTCTATTTTTTTTTTTTAGTTATTTAAGCAAATACCTTCTCGTATATATGGTCAGATTGGTTGGGATGGCTTTTTCCATTTCTAAATGAAAGTGTGATTTTTAAATTGCATTTTGTATTCGCTCAGGTTATTTGTGTCTGATATTAAAGCTTGTTTGTGGATCTGAAACATTTGAGATTGACAAAACAAACAAAGTCACAAGATGTCATATTCTCCAGCTTATTCTCGTGCACTTATAGACCTAATTGTTCTCACTTCAAGAAGTTGAGACACTCACAACACCCTTCTTCATCCGAGCCGTCCCCACAGTCGTCCACAAGGTCACAGAGCCGCAGGTGCTCCACACACGCTCTGGTGTGCACGCAGTGGAAATGCGTGTGCTCGGGGCACACGGCCACTGGCGGCGGCATCGAACAGTTCTTGAAGGAGACATCGTCGAAGGCGGAGACTCCGTCGAACACGCCGAGGCTGATTTTGGCCAAAGCAATCTGGAAGGGCTGAGTGATGCGCCCCAGCTGAATGGTGACCCGGTTCCACCGTCTCCCTTGATCGTACAGGGTCGTCCATATGACGGTCTTGTTTTGAACTCCTTTGAATCGGAGGTACATGTCAGCAGCGCCCACAGATACACCTGAGTTATAATGCCTGAGGGGATAAGAAGTAGATTGAATCTGAAACTCGGCTGATAAATTTATCCTGACACGGTAAGGAGCACATTGTAAGATAATATATCTATGAAATTACATACTCGTATGAGATACCCTAAATTACAGATTCATCCTATGATAATGCACCCCGCATGATCCCCGGTCACGATACGTGAGCAGTGAACAAATGTGAGCTGTGCAGGTTTTCATTTTCCAGAATTCCTATGACCATTAGGCAGAAAAACATAATCAGTCACTTAATATGAGCTTTTGGGACCATAAAAATGCCTGAACATGATTTATCAACATTCATATCTTATCCCGGCCTTAGTCAGTGGGGTGAAAGAAACATTAAACAGAGAGGGGAGGTTATTTTGAAACACCTGGCAGAGCAGCTAATCTGATTCAAAAGTCAGAGTGCAATCAAAAAGCAGAAACGCTTCAGTGAACTTAACAAGCAATATCCCCCAACAAAATAGGTAGTTATTATAATTTATTCAAGAATTTATTAGTAATATTAATTGTTACAGCTTCACTGTTGCCTTGAAGCAAAAAGGTCCTGGGTTCAAATCTCAGTCTGGAGTCTTTCTTCATCGAGTTTGCATTTGTTTTCCCTGAGGACTCCGGCTTCCTTCCAGAGTCAAAAACAAACATGACTGTGGTGTAACTACATTTTTATGAATTGCAGTTTGTGCTACAGATCCAGATGAAGTCTAAGCTTAGCGGTACAACACAGTGAAAAAGTGTGACTACTAAAATTACTTTTTGATTTAAAAAAAAAAAAAAAGTTCACATTGCAAAGACAAATGATCCTTTTAGTTCAATCATCTCTGACTTTCACAAACATCTTTAAAGTCCCTGCCTGGTCCTCTTTGAATATATACTGAGTGAGTAAACATTTTGAACATATCTATGTTTTATTATTATTACGTAAGATGTGATTTGGAATTGGTCAAACAATGAGCAGTCTAAGTTCAAGAAAATAATCTCTATTACTCTGCAGGTAAGACATTAATAAGTACTCTTATCGTTTCCACAGAACCCTGCCTCTAAAAAGATCTGGGCTACCGCTAAAGATGGCAGCACTTTGAAAAGAGAAGCAAAGGTGGAGGAATGGTTGATACCGCAATACAGTACAATCTATGAGTGTGAATGATCTCTAGTTGTATGGTCATGTTGAACAATGTTGAACGTTGTAATATTACAAGAAAGAAAGAAAAATAGTCCATAGAGGGGAAAGGATGTCACATGTTTCTCACCAAAAGGTCATGGTGCATCCCGAGGCTGATTGCTGGAACCAGGGTCCAATGAGAACAGCATTTGGATGCAGACTACTGCTGTTTCTCAGTATAAACATGTAATGACCTGCGGTCACAACAAAAATAAATAAATCTTGGTCAACATGCTTCTAAATCCTGTTTTTTTTTTTTTCTTCCTGAAAGTAATATGTTTGACAGCACAGTCACATTTCAACTAGGTAGTTTGTTTACAGATAACTGTCTACACCTTAAATATTCCCACTTGGCCACTTGAGCCAAACAGATCAATTTTATCTACTTCTCCCTTTGGCTTCATGTCCAAGTTGCCATGGTAACCTGCATCATTGAAAACCTTAGTTCCTCCATAGAAAATCTTTATTTAACCCCACTTTCCCTGGTCTTAATTAGAAAGAACAAAGCAGATGTTAGGATGCAGTGCCATCAGCTGGTGACGGTGTAGGAATCGCTGCACATGACTGTGAACAGCAGCATCCTAGGATCAGAACAGTGCTATGACTTTGTGTTGATGATGCATATTTTGCCTCCAAACATATCCTGAATGCATGGCAGTCATCTTCAGAGAAATTTGATCACGTCAGCAATTAATGGTTATTGGTTAAAACTAAAGCATCCTTCTCGGCAGTGGCGATATTGAATGCTGTTAAACACTACATAGGAGCAATAGCCTTTCTACAGAACAATTAGTACTAATTAGTTGTCAAATCATAACAGAATTTGGCAGCATATTCTAAAGAGGTTTCAAATTATATACATATGTCAACGTTAAACACTGTGTTTCTGTGCCTTTTTCAGACCATTTCACTCGATAATCATAACAAAAACAACAGATGGTGCTTGTTTGGAGTCAGCCAGCAACAAAGTTGAAGCTGCGACTTTAAACAGTTCTGTTCAGGAAAGAAACAGGAAGATGTAATGAAGCATGATAAACAGTAACATATTGTGTGGTAAATGAGCAAAATAGGCTCTCGTGTTAACTGTTATTCAGACGGCTGAGAAGGTAACGTCTCCACGTTTGGAGCACATTGAACTACAATGTTTTTTCAACAAAAGCTGATTTTTCCAATATTTTTGGACGGGCTCAGTACAGTTCTTTTCAACCTTATCACATGTCACACTTCTTTGTTTTTCGTATTTGTTCCCTCTACCTTTAGTGCTGTTGGTAGTGTGGTCCGGTAGGGGTGGGTGACCATAGTAGTCCGGCGGTACCTTGTCAGATGAGCCCCTGATCCAGTCAAACCCATCTCCAGGAGTGAGCTCATACCAGCCGCATGAACCGTCCTCAAAGTCACACTCAGAAGCTAAAAACAGAGAAAGAAAACACTGTAGGGATGCTGCCCTTCTGGGTAATCAGTCCGGAAAGGCAACTGTATGTGATTAGGCTTAATTGAACCAATTTACAAACTCCATAAACACTTTAGTTGTTTATTGGTGCACTATAATTTAAATCAGCTGCATCTAATTGCTTAAGGATTGATATTTTATGTGCTGATGGTTCAGTACTACAGTGTTCAAAACATGTTATTATGATCAAAAGCTTTAAGTGGACCTGTAAACAGATGAATTTAGCAGCTATGCAACTAATGAAGTGGTGGTACAGTCCTTTTGAATCTGACTGACTGCACACATAAGGCAAGACAAGACAAGACAAGACAAGACGAGACAAGACAAGATAAGATACGATGCAAACATCACTTAGCACTTCTGAGGAGAATAAAATGTGTTTTCTGTTTGCATTTTGTTCTTATAATCACTGTAAGAGTCTATAAAAATTAACTTTGTATACCTGCAGCAGGTAACAGACTGATGAACCATTACTGTCCAATGCAAACGCACATCAAAACGACTGAGCTATGTTGCTTTTTAACAGTCTGATGGCAACAGAGGGTGTCAGATAAATCCTGAAAACATCTTTCAGTGGAACTGAAATGTGATCATTTCAAAGTGTTACTTAGTAAAGTGGTTCTTACGGCATCTGTCTTCATCTTCTCCATGGGAACAATATGGTGAGAAGTCACACACTTTGCTCTCCTCGATACACCCCCCTCTAGCGCAGGTGAACCATGAAGGAGGGCAGGGAGGTGCAGTGAGGACTCTGCCCTCTGCCAAGTACACAATAAAAATAAGAGATTAATACAATTAATCAAATTTGTTTGAGTCACTGTTGTAATTAAAATATTTCCTTGAGAGAACGTGCTCAATTAGCATAAATGAGCGCGGTGGTTCCCAAAACGAAGCAAGTGCATTTGATTAAATTGCAGTAATGGTTCAGATTTTGATCAATAGCACAGAAAAGACGCCATCGCTTAAATCAACTCAATGGGACTATATGAGGAGCAAGAGGAAATATATCAAAACCATAGCCCAGTTTTTTTTTAAATCACTGTTAGCTGACCTCAGAAATTAATCTTTTGAATGTTGCCATTTTCAAAATATATTCTCAATGACCTTTAAAATGACTCATTTCAAACCCTAAGATGGCAACTGCATTAAAAAGCATATAATATATAACAATTTAATGAAATTCTCTTTTTAAAAAAGATTTAATAGGTACAGCACGGGCGTGTTCAACCTGTCTTGCCTACTCTTTGCTAACCAAAAATCCTGAATGTCATACGCAAGTGTGTGTCGCTCAAAGAAAGCAAAATGCCACTCTGATTATCTTTTCTTGTTAATGTTCCAATGATGGCAATCTCTGTTCTTTACAATCAAAAGTGATTCCAGAGCACGAACAGATTTAGACAGTACAAACACATCAGTTAGCTATAACAACAGTTCAACATCAGTAATCTTCCAGAAGGTGACTATGATTACATAAAGAGAGACTAAATTTGACTTCTAAACGTTTGAAGTAAGGGTCTTGGGGAGATCTTCTGGGGTGCTTGAACAGGACAGTGTGCTCACCACACATGTAATGGAGCCTGCATGAACAGTGGTAGCTCATTATAATTATGCAAGCATGCGCCTTTGTGTGCACCCTGCATTGTTTGGTCATTGGGTCATTTTAGCTGTGGCCAAACAGGCCTTGTGTTAAAACTACAACAGGATCACAGCAACATAATGCTGTCCACATTCCAAGAAGACTCATTTAGTGTAATGTTTGGCTCTGCTCCTGCAAAGAGAATAGGGTCTTTTTTATTGTTCTTGAAGAAACAAAAAGAATCTTCTCAAGTACCAAAAATGCACCATACAAAGTGTGATTAGTGTTGGTTTCGGTTTGCTTATTGAAGCCTACAGTATTGAGCCCATTCAGTTTGGTCTGGTTATAGTCTAAAAGGCTTGCACATAGACTTTTCACAGTCTGCAGTTTGTCTTTTACATTAAGTGTGATAATTCTGGTTCTTATGGTCCTTTGACACACATGGCTTAGATTTTTTGCATGCCTGGCAGCTTCTGATTAACTTAAATTGAATGCTGATGAAGTAATTAACTCAGATATGTTGATGCAAGTCCACATCTAAAACATAAAGCAGTGGGTCCGGGGTAACCCAGTCTGGAGATGACTGGTTTAGTGAATACCTTTTGTTCACTTGAAAAAAAATGAGTCAGAGGTCAGAAAGGGGATGGATGGATGGATGGATGGATGGATGGATGGATGGATGGATGGATGGATGGATGGATGGATGGATGGATGGATGGATGGATGGATGGATGATCTGTTGTCTTTTTCGTTGCTTTTTCAGATTACATTGAACTCCACATATTAGATAAGTTGTGAAAATGCTACAAGATGATCTTACAATTGTACATCAGCAGAGATTGCTGATAAAAAATTGTGTCTGAAATGTCACATAAAGTACGATTTATGGGATCAACTCCTCCACTATTGCATAACGTCTATGTTCACTTCCAGAAAGAAGTACAGCAAGCACAATTTTAATGACTCAGTTATCCTGCTATAAATCCAATCATGGGTGTTTTAATGTCCTCACTCTCATTCATCGGTATTCAAAACAAGCTTCTGTTTATGTGTGAGGATATTTCAAAATGTCAAGGTTCATGTGGTGTGTGCGTGTGTGTGTGGTGAGGTGTTAGAAAGCTATAGCTAATACCAGGCAGAATGACACATCCAGGACTGAAAGACAAATCATCAACGGCTAGGACCTCAGATGCTTCACTGCTGGCTGAAAGTTCGCCTCGAATTACCACCTGGAAGATAAAACAGTGAAACGATGTCACACACATCAGGGACAGTTTTTTTTTTTACTTTATTATTATTAGTTTATTACAGTTTAATTAAGCTGAAACTACAGATGAAAACTGGTTAAAGAAAATTCAGTAAAGAGTATTGAGTTGGTTGATGTGCAGAAAATGTTAGGGTCAAATGGAAAAATAAAAGAAATGTATAAAAAGCAGCAGGTTTCACAATATGAAGAAATAGAAAACAGAAAATTAACTGCAGTTGGATAAAATTAAAAACAAATCAAGGCAAATGGAAAAGGAAGGTGAACTACACCTGCCATGCAAATGTATCTATCATAATGATCTAAACTGGCTGTCATGTCAGTCAAATGTTGGTTATATATTTTTTTTATCTTTTCCAACAAAAGCAGAGAAAGAGCTTATAAATGCAGTGCAGTCAGTACCAATAATATTAATGGTACGAGTACTGTATGGTAATATGCATTTTACTGCAAAAGTAAACAAACCTTATTAAGTTTTTAAATGTTGTCATATTACAGTCACAAATTTCAATGCATAGTATTCACATTTATGTGATAAACCAATACGAAGAAGGGTATAATATGATACTTTAAGGCAGAAGTGTCAGAGATCCACAGCTCAGGAGAGAGTCAGCCAAAAGGGCTATTAGTTATCCATCAAAGCGATTAATGAAAGAAATCTATAAGGAGCCTTACTTAAAGATTTCCAAAAGCCATTTAAGGGAAATGTTTACAAGTGGAAAAGATACTCTAGTTTGGTGAGACCAAAATTAGCCTTTGTCAGCCTACCTTTAAAATTTAAAAAGGTTTACAAGATATAGATACATTCACAAGATATTGTAGAATTTCATGGCATTTCATCTGCTCAACCTTCAGATATTTTTAAAGACAAATTTCCTGCGTGAGTGATTCCAATTTCCATTTTCAAATTTAGGCAAATGTGTAGATTTCCCATCCTGAAAACACCATAAATAATAATAATAATAATAATAATAATAATAATAAAACAATCCTCCATCAGCAAGCATCTCTTTAGGCCTCACAGAGAAATCTTGCTGACTAATACCACTGAAACAGGAAGTGAATTAATGGCGCAGAAGGTGAATGTCAGCAGATGTGACCTCTCTTTATCACCCGCAGACATCCAGATGGTAAAGAGGCAGAGAAGAGGACTGGGTGACACTGACATGCTCTGAAGATATTGAAAGGACACTAACAGCAAACTCACATCCAGATGGTCTCCGAGGAGTCCAAATGGGTCAGTGCACTTCCCCGGTACACTTTGCTATCGCTTGGGTCGTTTAAGCTGCAATTTTCAGTTTTAATGTCAAACAACTATGTGAACTCATTATGTAATTATGACAGACCTGAAAGCGCTGATTGCTGGAGAAGTGAACCGCTGCCCGCAGCCATGCTCCCTTCTCCAGTTGAGTGGAGTGTTTCCAGAGTTCAGAGCTCTGAGCCACCAAATGAGGCTGCAGGAGGATCTGAAGCTCTCCATGTGCTGTCCCAGCATAGTGGTAGAAACGTATCTGATGAAAACAAAGAACATATTGGCCCTACTTATTTTGAATCTACAAAATCCCTCGTTTCCAGATGTTGCGTGTTTTGAGACTTTCCAAGACTCGAATTCTTTAATATCCTAATGGATTTTTATTAGGACATCTTTGACGTGCAAGTCCAAAGATTTATTGTGACCTAGTTTATTTTTCAGGGTTTGAAGTCTAGCATCAGTATCTTCCCTGCCATGTGACAGGCTGGAATTGCTGGGGTTAGGTAACAATGCAGTGGTGGTAGAATGTGACTTAACAATCGGGAGGTTTTTGAAACGGCTCATTTTTCAGACTACATAACACATAAACTTTTTGCCAAAAAAACAGCTGGGTGTTTTTTTTTTGTTTTTTTTTTAATAGAACCACTTTACGAGCTCCAAAATTACTCACACAACCATTTTGAAACTCCAACATGTCATCCAACAAGAAATATATTTTTATGACAATAACTACACAAGTTGTGTATCTCGTTACTTCAAGATAACGAGGTGCACACCCTAGCTCTGCAGGTTGGATTCAACATAATGTTATATCAAGAATAAATCTTAGTCTTATTTAGTAGTGTTAATTGTTAACAGTATATCAATTTATTATTAGAGCATTAGGTTTTAGCGTTCTGGAAAATGGATCACGGGGAGGAGTTGTCAAATGAATCCTTTAATTATCCAACATACTTAACCGTTGTGGTGTAGCAAAGGGTGCAGGTGCCTATAGCCAGCGGTCAACGGGCAAGTGGCAGAGTATACCCTGGACAGATTGCCACTCCGTTGCAGTAAAGTAAATCCTACTATGGTATTATTTTTCTATATATATTTTTCCAGACTTGAAAAATGCTCCAACTATTTCCTAGACTTTTAAAGACACTGCTTGTCCTCTGCGACATAGTTACCTGGCAGCCATGAGTAGGCAGGAAGACAGGACTCCTCAGTTCTGCAGTGATCTTTTTTCCTCCAGTGGGTGAAAGCGACAGAAAATGTGCTGAGGGTAAAAAAAAAATGCAGACAGTTAAAGACAAAGATGTGTGATTAATACAATGTTATTGTAGGAATATCAGCTTCCCCAACCTGAGGCGTTTCTGTGGTCCTGTTTTAGTCCTGGGGCCTCTGCTGTTCTGGTCCATCTGTAGAGGGACTCCGAGTTTTGGATCAGATCACAGAAACTCTCCTCGAAATCACATCTTGTATACGCAGAACCTGTAATATCAAATGTTCACTTCAGCTAAATATTTTCTTTCAAAAAAAAAAAAAATTGCGGTTTTCTCTAGAACATATTAAACAATACCCCTTTCTGCCTTAACGATATAATTTAAAATCAAGATTTTCAAGCTGAAGTGACTCAGATCTTCAGATATTTCAGATATCTGAAATACTATGGATGGTTTTTCATCCATAAAACCACTCGTGGTTTTATGAATGAAATGAGAATGCCTTTTAGAGCAGATGGATGGGCCCGTGGGTGGATCAGTAACGGGCAAGAAGCTCCACATAAAGTCAGAAACCAGCAAGGTGGAGGTGGGGTAGATTAAAGATGAGCTGGTTGGACATTTTCAGGTTGAAGATGGGCTCAAAATCAACTCCTACACTTACAGACAATACTTTCTTCAAGCAGTGATGCAGGAAGAAGTCTGCATCGTTCAAAAACTCAGTGATTATTATGCAACACAGCTCTCCATCACAAGCATCCAAGCAATCCTCTGCATGGTTAACCAGTAAAGGTGTTAAAGATGAAAAACTAATGACATGGCCACCCTTGAAAACTTGTGGGCAGTTCTTGTCAGATAAGATAATATCAATCTTTTACTTAGTGGTCAACATACATGGTGGTGGCAGCATCACATTGTGTGGATGTCTTTATTCAGCAGATACAGAGACGCTGATCAGAGCTGTTGGATGGACCTAATGTTGTCCTGCAAGCAAAACCGGCCAGTTTTGAAGATTTGGGTTTGTTTGGAAGCCACAAGAAGTGGCTGATCCAACCACTGACCATGACTTTCTCTTTGTGCCAAATTGTTGTTGAAGCCTGGAGTTTGACTGGAAGTGGTGGATTAATTGGACAATGATCACAAATCCAACTCAGCAACAGAATGGCTTAAAGACAATTTAAATAGGGTGTTGCAATGGCCCAAAGTCCATACCTCAACCCAAATGATTTCCTGAGGAGGTAGTGTAAGGTATACACTATATCCTCAGGTTTTTGGAGACTTTTGCTTAAACAAAAGTCTCCAAAGGGCAATGAACTGAAGCAGCAACAGGTCTATAGCTTAAGTATTGAATACTACCAGTTATTGCTGCTAAATTTAGTTATACAAGCCTATAAAACCATGAGGCGCATTTGGGTTTTCTCGCCACTGGCTAGTCATTACTTGAGGTCCCGCTCTTTTAAATTCTGGTCTGTTAGAGTCATATGTTTTTTTAGTAAACTTACAGTTTTCTTCATCGCTGCCGTCTCCACAGTCGTCGGTGAAGTCACACACGGAGTCCAACGCCACACAAAGTCCCTGACGGCAGGTAAACTCCTGATGTGAACAAGCACTAACAAACACCGAGCTAATTAGCAAATTTCGGGCCAAAAGCAGCCACACTGTGCCAAGCAGTAACGCCATCCGCTGGTTATTTTATCCAAAACACATTATTATCAATTCCAATTTTAGCATTTTGCTTCTATCACTTAAGGAAGACGTGTAGTTGCGTTTCCCTCTCTGTGCGCAGTGCTGAGAGATATGACTGACCATGTGGGTTGTTAGCATGTTGTAAAGGGCAATAAATGCTTTTTTTTATGGCTGTTAGCTGTTATTCAATAAGGTTACTTTGTGAGTTTATCTGTTACAGCAGAATAGAATAAAATATTTCTAAAGCAGCTCAGACTTTACATTAGAATAAAAATGTATGGAAAAAAAGAGAAAAAACAAGTTTGAAGTTTTTTCAGTGTTCCATCTAATATATTAAAAACTGTTTACAAATAAAACCATTCGCTTGTGAGTGGTGAATATTGGATTTTCATTCACTGATACTGATTTTATTCTAGCCGAGATGTCTTGGGTGTAATTTGAAGTTGGCTGTACATGAAGACAGACATTATACTTTAGCGCCATCTGGTGGTAATATTTTTTCAATAACATTCCACCCATTTACTTACATTCTTTAAGTCCTGTCCTTTTTGACTTTGAGAAAAATAAAGTGTATATTTTATGTTTTTTCTAGAATCTTTCACTTTTTTATACTTGATCAAGTATGCTTTTCAGATGACCTGCAGTGTTTTCTTCTGTCCACGGTCAGTTTTATCTACCCCGACTCGTTTCCATTAGGTTGGCACGGCAACATATTATTTGCATGGAGTACAATGGCTCAAATGAGACAACAAAGGTATTATTTACTGGTATGACATAGATCCACTGCTTAATGAAAAATAAATGCCATTCGGGTCGGAGGGCAGCCTGGCAGCTTATCATGACCCCTCATTAGTGCCGCTCTTTTTCCACAAGCACAGATGCATCAAAACAAGACGAGAGCAATTTGAACCTTTATTATTTTATAAGCCTTCTTTTGAAGATATTGTATGCAGATATTGAGAGAGCTGGTAAAAGAAATCCTTTTTGGTGCTTAAAAATATTAAAATATTTCTTTTTTGGTTTTATAAGAGCCTCATGAGACTCTGGAGCCACGGGTTGCAGACCGCTGGTCTGCTCTCTTCCTTCTGTGCCCAAATCTCAGGATATCACAAACACATTTTAGGTGTTCTAAACCTCCAACCATCAGACGGAAATCACGTCATTACTGGAAACAAGCACACAGCGCTTTGTAAAAATGTTCATAGTCCTGTAAATATTTCACGTTTCGTGGCGTTAATTTTGGTAAATGTTGCGAAGGTGAAATCAGTTGTGATCTCAGCTTATTTTCATGTTTTCTATCCATCCAGTCTCTGCTTTCTACTCTGTGATCTTCAGCATTTTAGGCAAAATCATTGGCATCCTGTCTGAGCATCTGCTGCTGTGAGACTGTGAGACTAGACATTACATTAGCACGTAAAACTTAATTCAACACTTGGTATATAATAGCCAACAACTTTTGCATTCCAAACACACTTTGCAACATAAATAATACACACACCGAAATGGTATATTTGCGATACATCGTGCAGCCCTGCCATGCAGCATCATGTGGCTCATAACTGAAAAGGAAAATTTCATAAATGTTTAGAAATAAAATGTAAGAGGTCACAAATTGAGATTTTAATTTGTTAAACATTTATAAGCAATGTATAATCTTCCTTTCACTTCACCATTATGCACTACTTAAGTGTTGATTCATTGCTTTTAATCCCAATAAAATACAGTTACGTTTATGGTTGTAATGTGGCAAAACGTTTAAGGGATGTAAATACTTTCAATTGCACCTTAATTGATCTAAACTGGTTAAATTAACCCTAAATATTCCATTTTATGTTGCTTTGGCAAGACCAGGCAGAGTGGAACGGATCAACTGAGGATCCCATCCTCGTTGTCACGGTTTCGTGTGCTTCGTTTGAGTAAAATCTGCCGCGCCCCGACTATGAAAGTAATTTGTGACTTTCAGTATACAAATCAGTTTTATAAAAATAAAACTGGCTTCATTTCAGTCTTCAAGAAAAGACTGGAAGTAAAAATGGAAGTAAAGGAGAACATGTTATCAAACTTTATTAAGACAAACTAGTAACAAAAGTTTTGTTTTCAAACACAAGAAACTTATTGTCATATTACATGCTGCTAGATTCTCATATGAACAGCAATTTAAGACTGATTTGTTGTAAATTGGTCCTGATATTTATTTAAAAAAAACATATTGGTAGATGAGTGTCAATGAAGCATAAAGTTGTGCATTTTATATGCTACAGATAGACTATAACTGTGTAGTTAAAGCCTGAAAGTGTCACATACCGGGTCAGATTAAGATTTGTGTGGATTTGGCTCTTGCTACAAACATTTTTTTTTCTCCCAACCAAGAAGAAAAGAAAATCTGGTTAACCAGGATTGTCTTATGAAACAGACTCAGAAGGGAGAAAATACGCATGAAAAATTCCAATGTGTTTTTTTTTCATGAGGTTTAACATGATTGTCAGGTTTTCTTTCGCTGGTTTGATAAAATAATTAAAGCCTCCTTGCCCCTTCTCTAGTCCACCATGTCTTTATCAAAATTAAGCAGGTCACAGGTCAAGACAAGGTCAGAGCGTCCGCTGTCCATCATCACCTGGCTGAGCTTGTTGCTGGTTGTGTTACTGTCTACGGATTCATCCAGAGGCCACTCCAGCAGCTGGGTGCTAGAAGGCAGCTCGGGCAGCCCCGGCTGGTAATCCTCCAGAGCGTTTGGGTAGAGCAACAGTCGCAGGCAGGGCATTCTTGCTGCCGTCCGCATCAAATCACAGAGACCCGCCCTGGACAGGGGGTTCAGGGCTAACGCCAGGCTCTTTAGGGCCCAGCAGCCGCCCAGCGAGGGCAGCAGCATGCCCAGCAGGCGGTCGGTCAGACCACAGCCGCTCAGCGAGAGGTGCTGCAGGCTGCTGGAGGCCTGGCAGAGGAGGCGGCGGATTGAGGGCACCGTGGTTTCATCCAGACAGTTCTCACTGAGATCCAGCTGCAGCAAAGAGGAGACGTGATGGCTGCAGGACAGATAGGCGAGGTCGGCTGGGCTCAGGCTTAAATAGGGAAGCTCCAGGACCTCCAGGGATTGAGGCAACGAGCTATGGGAGAAGAAAAAGTTAAAACCTTTAATATGGCTCATTTTAAATTTAATCTATATTTTACAGCATTTTAGGTCCACAATGTAGGGCATAGCTACAGAATGAAAAGATAATTTTAACAAAATGAATCTGAAAAGTGAGGTGTGCATGTGTATTCAGCCCAACAGAGACTACTCTGCAGAATGACTTTTCGCTGCAATAACACCTGCAAGTCTTATGGTTTCTACCAGCTTTCTGCATATAGTTAATGAGATTTTGCCTTGTTTTTCCTTTGCCAACTGCTCAGCTCAAAAGTCGTTCCACAGTTTCTCATCCAAAATAAAATCTAGAATTTGCTTTGCTCATTCTAACACTCAAATACATGTTTTTCACGCAAGCCAACCATATAAAAAAAAAAAAAAAAAACACATACGAGGAGATCGAAATACCTGAGCAACACCCGCAGCTGTCCTGGAAGCCGCAGGGCAGTGAGGCTGAGCTGTCGCAGTTCTTGCAGGTTTGAAAGCCCCTGTGACAGGTCCCTCAGGACCCCCTCCTGACCGAAGTTGTCTCTGCGAATGTCCAGGTTGCAGTAATGCAGCCGAAGAGAGTTCAGCTTGGGGAAGGTGGAGAGAAGAGGCAACAGTTCTGCTAACCCGGCCACACCGAGGCTGCTGTAACGAACGTCGATGCCTAAGAGCGCCCTGCGAGGCAGGAGGTTTAGCAGAGTCCTGATGCTTGGCACTGAAATCTCTTCCACTCGCAGGTATCTGCACTGCAGCTTCAAGGGTCCTGACGTGCTCAGAGCCAAGCGAACACGCTCCCAAGAACGGGCGTTGACAAAAATATCAGCCCTAACCTGCACCAGCACCTCCCAGTCGGCCTCTTTTTCTTCCGTTTCAAGTTTACCACCCCTTGAGCCCGTCACTACAACCCCTCTTTGTCTTTCCATCTCCATCCTCCTTCTGACCCCTTTTATAAGCTCTTCATCACTGACAGGACTCTCAGATCTCGTCTTCTCTCTGCAAGTCTCACCATCCTTTAACTCCTTCATTCCCATCCTCTGCCCTCTTTCTCTTTTTAAATCCCTTCCCCTCTCGAGGGCTGAGAATCGTTTCCTCTCTCGGTCTCCTTCTTTCCTCTGAGTCCTGTGTGCTCCAGCTTTGGCCTGTATGACCATGGTGCAAAGGGCCACAGTAAGTGACCAGCCTCCCATCGGGTCCCCCATTCCTCCCTCGTCTCCCTGCAGACCACAGACGTCCAGTACCTGCAGGGCTGACCTGGAGAAATACAGAACACAGATCCAGATCTTAGCTCCAGTGCTTCACAGACCTATTCATGCAACTTCAAGAGATTATCAGATTATGTGAGATTTGTGAAGTATGTGGTTATAATGTGAAAAAAGGTGACAAAGTTGAAGGGTTACGGTTTTGAGATTAAGGGTGGGCAATGTGGATTTATTATTTTATTGCGATATTTTGTGAACAATAAAGCTGACAAAACAAAAACTATACTGATTTAGGTAACTAAGTAAGTAAGTAAGTAAGTAAGTAAACTTTATTTCTATAGCGCTTTTCACAGAACAGAGTCACAAAGTGCTGCACAAAATGTAAAAACTAAATAATTTTTTTACACAGCATCCATAGCACCACAAACGCAAATATTGGTATCCTGGTATCGGTATATTAAAATTAATCACATACAAGTAGAAGAAATCTGCATTTTTGATACTGACATAATGCATCAGGGAGCCTTTTTACTGACAATGCCAAACTTTAAGAAATACAGAAATTAAATAAATAAAGAAAAACAGTCAATTCTCACCTTTGGTCCGCCAGTCCTCTGACCACAGCCAGTAACAGAGCCTGGATGCAGAGCCGACTGGGCGCAGTCTGCCCAGTTTTCCTCCGTCCTCCGACGCGGAGAGTCCGCTCAGGCCACCGCTGCACCAGTTCGCCCACCGCCAGCGGTCTGCAGCAGGCGAAGGCGGCCTCCAGCAGCGCCCCGTAAAGCTCCCTGGGAACCCAGCGAAGCCAGGTGGGTGACGAGCTGTGGTCACTGACCACCTCCCTGGCACAAAGGCTCACCAACGAATGCACCATGTTAAACAAAAGCAGGAAAAATGATCTGTGACCCGGTCTGTTAATACATCTGACAGGAAGCTAGCTGAGCTAATATAGCTCGAACAACGCTAAGTTCATGGCAGCAACTAGATACGGTCTGGTGAAAAAAGATTCTATGACTTCATCTGACAGCTATAGTAATAGAGAGCAAAAATAACTTATACAGGCTTAGTTAAACATTCCTCATGGTGGAAAGCGGACAGATCATGTTTGCTAACTCTGAGGCCCACCGGCTGCTACTGGAGAAGGTGTTTACATTACTCAGACGCCAGGCAGTGACGTAACACGCACAGGCATCCCCACAAGGTCCAGAGAGTAATTGGAAAAAAAATATTATTAATAATAATAATAACTTTACTTGAGATCCTGTTTACAAATTAAAAATAGAAATAAACAATGACCAAAATATGATTGGGAAAAAAGCTGTTTATTCAAAAGGCAAAGGTTAAAAATTACAATTCGAGATTATTTCTAAAAGTCTTGTTTAAATAGCGTTCAGGAAAGAGTTCAAGAAATAATAAATTAAGTCAAGCAAAAGTTTAAAATCCCTTCAAACGTCTATTGTTTCTATCCAATTTGATAATTTTATTAAATTGTCTGGACTGTTTTGTATTACGATGCCCAGTTTAATGAAAACGCTTAATTACTAGTAAAGAATGTTTATATATTAGCAAATCACGTTCATCAATCCATTTCTGTCTCCCAGGTGGTGGGAGACAGAAAAACTTTGGCTAAAATAATACCACTGTAGGACAATATTTTATTATTTTTTATTGACCTTTATTTAATCAGGTAAAAAGCCTATTAAGACCATTGAGGCCTCTTTTACAAGGGCAACCTGGCCAAGATGTCAGCAACACACACTTCAGAAACACAGAGCAGTTTAAAACAGTACCTTAACATATAAAGTTCAATAGATTTAAGACATTAATATTCAAAAAGCAATGCAGTGTCTCACACATCTTGAATATAGTCTGTGAATATAGTCTGTGCAGAAGAACTCCTTCTGTGACAGACTGCTGCATCCTAGGCGCATAAAGGAGCCTTACTGCAGATCATTTCTCCAAGCAACTTTAAGACTCTATTAACATTACTACTTCCAACCAACTCAATAATACTTTATAAAAAATTCATGATTTTCACTTGCTGTTTTATTAAAAGCAGCATGTAATCTGCTGTAAATGACAAAAGTTTAGTATATGGTCATTATCTTTGTATAAATGTAATATATACTCTTACGTAAATTTGAGTGGGCAGAGCAAACACTATCCCTAAAGTGTATTATCTGCAATGTTACCTTTAGCTATAGAGACAACTAAATCCTATGTTTAATTTGAATTCTTTTAATATTTACAGTTTTCATCCCAGATTATTGAACAATGTTTCTTAATGGCTGTGTCATTGAAGATTCCTAACTTCCTTCTTCCATTTAAGA
>NW_015112675.1:113320-113888 GCF_001443285.1 Poecilia latipinna | reverse complement strand
TGGCAATGCTGAGGTCGTCGGTTCAAACCCCGCATGGGGCAATTCATGTCTAAGGTCTTTCAGACAATCAACACTTCAAAATAAATAAGGGTTCAAAAATAAAACCACCACTTCACAATAAATAAGGTTTCAAAAATAAAATCACCACTTCAAAATAAATAAAGGTTCGAAAATAAAATCACCACTTCAAAATAAATAAGGGTTCAAAAATACAATCAACACTTTACAATAAATAAGGGTTCAAAAATAAAATCAATACTTAAAAATGGTTCAAAAATAAAATCAACACTTTACAATAAATAAGGTTTCAAAAATAAAATCAACACTTAAAAATTAAAAATGGTTCAAAAATAAAATCAACACTTCAAAATAAATAAGATTTCAAAAATTAAAAATGGTTCAAAAATAAAATCAACACTTTACAATAAATAAGGTTTCAAAAATAAAATTAAAAATGGTTCAAAAATAAAATCAGCACTTCAAAATAAATAAGGTTTCAAAAATAAAATCAACACTTTACAATAAATAAGGTTTCAAAAATAAAATCAACACTTCAAAATAAATAAGG
>NW_015112675.1:78486-109266 GCF_001443285.1 Poecilia latipinna | reverse complement strand
ATAATAACATATAATAACATATAATAACATAGCACATGTGATTTAAGAGGACCTGAATGTTGCCATGTTTGAGACCCGTGTCCAACAAAATGCTGCTGGACAGCAAATACTCCCAACCTTGAAAAATGACTTTATACTTTCATTCTGAAAATATAAAATTACTTGAACTTATTGCAACTATTACTTTTTATTTATTGTTCAGTTGGCAGTGGGATGGCGGGGCGGAGGGATGGTGATGGTGGGATCAGTACTGGCCTTTTTTTGAGTTTTCGCCTGTAGTACTCCACTGTAGAGTGCTCATGGATGAAGTACGTTCGGGCAGGGAGCCTCACCAAGCGCTCGTACGAGTTTGTGTGAAACGGACGCAGGTTGACACGAGACATAGGCAGCTGGATCCAATTGGGAAAGCGAGGCTCAAAAACACCTGCAATTACACAAATCACATTTGAAGTTGACTTTCTTTTTAAGGCATTAAATGTTAAGTGTTTGCTGACAGTGCTGACAGTATCTTGTCTTTTTCCATTTTCTGGCCATGGTGTGTGTCTCTCCCAGGCGAAGAATTGGTTTGAAACTCCTGCAAAAATACAAAACATAACAGTAATCGGAATACTATTGAAATATTCAGTGCTCTATTTGCTTCAGCTTAAAATAAAAAAAAAACTGACCACAGAAATACAGTTGGAAAGCAAAGTGTGAAGTATTTCCAGTGCCGAAATTCATAAAGTGCATTTTTAAAAGTAATATTTATCTAACTTATCCACCAGACTATATTCATACTTGTGTCTGAATGTTTCACTGCACCTTAGAAACACCTTAGAATTAGAAATTTGATTAAAATGATGCAACAAAATAAAACTACTTTAAACTATAGATGGAAAAATGCATCTAGTTAGTTCGACTGAATCTTATAAAAAAAAGTCTGCAATCTACAGAGAAAAACAACTATTTTGAGTGTACATTCACATACCACTTCTGCTGAGGCACGATCACTTTGTATTTTTGGGCAGCAGGAATAAAGAAGGATCTTCTGATCTCTTGTTTATTAATCAAACAGAAAAATTTCAGGACATCCAATCCACTGAAGGGAGGCTGTTTCCACTCCGGTGAAGTTGCAGTGTTCAGAAAGCGGTTATAATCCTGTGTTGCATAGAATGAAAGCAAACGATGCAAATAAACATTCATGGTGTACAGTGCCATATATAAGCATCTTTGACATATACAAATATGTTTTCTGTAGTTTCCCCCTTTTTTCTGTATTATTGCTGTTCCTGCTGATCATTATGCATATTTATCTATTTGCATGCAAAGGTGTAGTTTGGTTTCCACCCATCCATTCAACAGCATCAACTTAACATAAAGCCTGCGTCTCCACATCCACTCCAGAAATTTATTTATGCAAATTATGTTGTTCTTTTTTTATTTTCATTAAATGCAAATATTCTCACTTTACACAATTAAAATACTTATATTTTAACTTCCCTGCACAAAGATTCATACCAGCAGGGAGAAAAACTGCCACTGCATATTGACCTGCCCCATGTGAAACATGATGGCAGCTCCATCGTGCTGCAGCGGTTATTTAAAATTTTGATGCCCTTATATCACTTTCTTTTCACTTCAAAATTTTGAACAAATTTTTGCTAGCATGCTCCTAAATTACAAAACACACTGAAGTTTAGGATTGTAGCACGGGGGGAAAAAAGTGGTTACCAGTAGACCTCTTCACACACCTGTCCTTTTTCTTACCTTTCACTCAAAGTTAATTTAATTAATTTTAATAGTGAACAAAACATACATTTTGACATTGTTGGAGGAACAAGATAAGAACAAAATGAAATGAGGAACTAACTTTGAATTTTGAGGTCCAATACTCCATCCAGCAGCCTGCTTTCTCGTTAATTATCTCCATCTTGTTAGGGTTGTCCTCCAGTCCCTCACCCCACTTTTGAAACTCGCGTTCCAGGAAAGACTGTGCCTGATGCACACCCAATCCCTCAATGAGGCAGAATATTGGTTTCCTATTGACAAAGAAACAGGATTTTTTTGTTCCATCTCTTAATAAAACAAGCAAACAAAAAACACCACTTATCTTCCAAATTAATACTGTCAGAAACTCACTGGACATTCAGTTCCTTATTTGCCAGAAGAGTTATAACTTTTTTTGTAACATCGTAACTGACTTCCGACTTCAACTCCACCAGCAAATTTAACATCTCAACAACCACATCGCGTGATTGATTTGTCTGAAACATGCAAAAAAGCAAAACGCCAACATATTAGCAAAGCTGTCAGTTGTAACTCAAGCCGTAGTTTCAATACTGTTTTTGCTTTACCATCGTTGGCTGTATGAATTTGTCCCAAGCATTGGTGAGGTTTGCGTACTGTTTATCTGTGACATCAAAGAGGTTCTGGCTTTGGAGAATTTGCGCTGCTTGAACTGCTCCAAGGACCTTGGAGTTTGCTTTGCCGCCGGAGTTTTGCACGTAATTTAATAGCTGCAGGAAGACATCCTCAGGAGAAATGTCGTTTGAGATAGACTGCAAACATTCAAACATCTTAACCACATTCATCACCAAGGATGCATGTATTTTCATATTTCTTTTCATTACCTTTCTGTCAGGATACAGATCTGAAAACCATTCCATACTTGAAAACCGAGTGAGGAATGTTGGAATAGAAGTGGAGACTCTCTGGAGTTGCGATAGTGTTGGGGTCTTAAGTAGAGAAGGAGGAAGAAGAGATGTTGCTCTCTGTTTCTGATTCCACCAGTACTGCTGGTGGGTTGACTCCACTGGACTGCTGATCTTTCTAGCCTGCAAGAAAATGTCTGATAAAGTGCCACTGGCTGCTGCTCCAGTCCCAAAATGACTGAATATGTCTTGTTTTTACCTTTTCCATTTTGGCTTGTTTTCCTTGTTTTGCAAGCACAGCTTTCAACACTGGAGCCTTTTTGATCACCTTTGTCTTTTCAATCTGGATATATCCTCCTGACTACCAGGAAAAAAAATATTGTCCAGTCACCATTTTTTAAAATTCCACAATGTTTGTAAGGTAATTAGAATACTGAAAACATTTTTTTGGGAAAAAAAAAAGTTTTTATTTTTGAAATATTATGTGTCCACTAGAGTGGACATCGGAACCCCATACATTTGAAATTGAACCTTGATGGCAACCAGTTTGTCCCAAAGAAATTATCCAAACATCAACATAAGAATGAATTTCACATTGACAAAACTGAGCACTGTTGCCTAGCAAGAAGGCCAAGAACCCAGAACCTGGCCCAGGGTTCTGGGTTCTTGCATAGTGGGTTCTCTCCTGGTTCTCCGGCTTCCTCTCACAGTCCAAAAACATGACTGTCAGGTTAATTGGCCTCTCTAAATTCTCCCTAGGTGTGAGAGTGTGTATATGGTTGTTTGTCTCTGTGTTGCCCTGCGACAGATTGACGACCTGTCCAGGGTGACCCCACCTCTCGCCCGGAACTTTAGCTGGAGATAGAGAATAGTACCTCCTGACCCCACTAGGGGACAAGGGTGTACAGAACATGGATGGATGGATGGATGGATGGATGGGTTGGTGGGAGGATGGATGGATAGATGGGTGGATGGATAAATAATGAGTGGGTGGATGAATGAGTCGGTGGATGGATGGATGGATGGATGGATGGATGGATGGATGGATGGATGGATGGATGGATGGATGGATGGATGGGTGGATAAATGAATGAGTGGGTGGATGGATGGGTGGATGGATGGATGGATGGATGGATGGATGGATGGATGGATGGATGGATGGATGGATGGGTGGATGGATGTGTGGATGGATGGGTGGATGGATACAGAACAAAACAGAAAATAATTACAAATGTCCACTACAGAGGACAATTTTTCAACTTTTAAATACTACGATAAAATACAGTCAAAATAATTCATAGAATGTTTTAATATGCTGCTAAGAGACTTATTTAGAATATGCCCCCTCTTGGTAAAAACAGCTGCTATGAAGCACTTATGATAGCTGGCATAACTTCTTAACATCACTGTGGAGGAATACTCTTTAGATTAGTGCTGCCTAACCTAATCGTGCTTGGTGTCAAGGTCACAAACTGGTGGATTTCTCCTTCAGAATTTCGACTGGACAGGAAAATTTATGGTAATTTATGTGAGTTTTCTTTTGTGTGCATAACATATCAGTTCTAAAGAAAAGAAGTATCTACAGTCAACTCCCTTGACTGTAGACATCATGTTCTTTTTCTTAAAAGATGTTAGAGGTATCGATGTTGTTGAGCAAAATGTACAATGAGCCTTAATGTTCTTTGTCATCAGCACCATGGAAGTCATTTTGCCCAAATGCTCCCGGAAGGTTCCCCACTGTTCCAGAGTTTCTGCAGTTCCTGTTATTGGCCACCTTTTCCAGACAGTTACTGTAGCTAGGCAACCTTTTTATCTCCTCTTGAATTTCTTTAGATTGGAGCGCAATGTTTTGGTTTTTGGCACCTTTAAGCCTGCTTCATGTTGTCAGACAAGTTCTCAAGTTATTTCTGGGTCCTACAGATCTGGCAGTAATCAAACCTGCACGTAGCTTATGAAATTGAACTCCGACTGTCCTCCAGTAAAATGTAATCAATTACAGATAAAGTGTCTTTTAACAAGGGGCGCATATTTTTACATAGAGCAACGTTGGTCAATATAGCCTTTCCCATCTAATAAATGTAAACATCAGTTCAAAATTGCTGTTTGCATTTCCTATTTGTTCTATTTCTTTGATATTGACACTGGTTCAATGATCTGAAACATTTAAAGAAGCAAAGCTAAAACAAACTTAAGAATGAGGAAAATGCTGTGATTACAAATGGAAAAAAGAGAATGATGCAAGTGTCATAAATTTTCTCCTAAAGCTGTCACTTTGCTATCTGTCACAGGAAAATTAAATTCAACATTAGTAGATAAAACATATTGACATCGTAAAGGTTTATACCTGTTTTTCCGCAAGTACTTCAGTGGCCGCAGGACCGACCTTTAGTTTTGGCTTTGGAACGTACATGGTTCGCATTAAACGTGCTTTGGACTTCATTAGAATAGCGTCAAAATCATCCTCATCTATGCCAGCCTGAAAAGCAGAGTGTTTAACAAATTAGTATGAGTTTTGCAAATGTGCTTAACATAAAAAATAAAGTAGCACAAAAAAAAAAAAAAGATCCTTTGCATGTAGATAACAAACAGGATGTCCAATGTGTACAATAATACACGTGGGGTTGGTTGGGTAATTGTTTATTTTTGTGGATTTGTTTTTTATTGATCAGTACAGCATTTTCAGCTGCTTTTAGTATGAAAGGTGCTTTATAAATACAATTGGTTGATTGATTGATCGATTGATTTATAAATATTGATAAATAATTTCTCCACATTTTCCACCATAAATTTGACATGCACTCTGTTGCCAAAAACCTGGCCATTTTTTTTACGTTATGGGGAAATAACATGTGAAATGTGAAAAATAAATAAATAAATAAAAATCTTGCAACCTTGCAAGTGCACATTCCCTTACATCAACAACTTTGAACCAAACTAAACCACTTTGTAATTTAATTTCAGATTCAAGTTGTAGAAGTCTGTTAGCATACCCCGTCTTAAATTGTGGATATTTGCATACTCTTTCTTACAAATGTTTTCCAAATTTACAGATTATGACCACATCTGTCTTCCGGTAAAACGTTTAACATTTTCTGCTGATTTTAATTCTTGTCTCCTCTCAGGAGGCCATTCCAAAAACATTTTTTTTCTTCCGGTGAAGCTTGGTGTTATGGATGTATGCTTGAAGTCATTGTAATGAAAATGTCAGAAAAAAAACCTATTGAGAGAGTTCATTTCAGGTTGATCTTATTATGGAAAGTTTTACTCTAAACAAATCAAATCTAGGTCAACAATGGGAAGTTTAAGGCCTCACCCACTTCTTCCTCCGATGCAGGGTGTTTCATCTTTAAAACATTTCATCCCTAAAGGATCTGTCATATATGTCACATTCATCCGGTCTTATGACAACACTAAACCTGGCCATTTAATTGGGATGTGCATTAATGTATTTCTTTGACCGTTGTTTAAACAGGTTGTCTCAATGAGATCCAAGATTTACTTTTCAAGAGAGACCTGCTTGGATACTTTTGAGAATCACTGAAAACTAGTCCAGTATACTAGAAGTTTATATACTGGACGGATTGACGGTTTCATTTGTTTTCAAGTACTTGAGAAAATCAGGTGAAAAAAAAGTTGTTGCTGAAATATACCTGCTCACAAGGTGACAATCCATATAACTCATGCATGTACTGGTTAAAGGCCTCCATCTTGGTTTGTTTTGTACTCTGAGTTTTCTTTTGTGTGCATTTTACTTCTCCCTTTACTAGAGCCTTCAGGTCCATGTCCATGATCACTGACGCCTCCTGACACAGGTGGGAAAAAAATGTATTTATGAGCCAGGTGTTTTAATTATTACTGGGTTCAACAGATCTTAAAATGTTCCTTTTTATATACTCACCTGGTCCTCCTCCAGGTATATGTTCATTACCTCATTGTTGTTGATAGCCTCCTTTAATCTTTCTGCCTCATCAGTTGGCATTCTAGAATACAAAAGTGCTCAGAACTCATTCGGATAATTGCATTATTATTGCAACCTGAAAGTGGAACATGTCCTACTCGGCTTTGACGGGTGTTTCTTCAACCTCAGAAATAGGCAGCTCAGGAAGGACATTTTCGAAACAGTAGCAGCGAAGCTGGAAAAAAAAAATCAGGCATAGCAATGATAAAACTTTCCTGTGTGCAATGTTTAAATTCAGTTAAATAATAAGCAGGCAATAGTTGCACCGTTCGTTGGTATTTCTTTGGTAGAAAGTGTGCAAACTCTAGCCTGTACAGGTCCCCGTTCATGCCCAGAAATAGCTCCCCGTTTCCACTGTATTCCATACACTGAGGTACTGCCACAAGCTGTTGCACCCTGAAAACAAAATATATGGTGTTTGAATATTTATTCTAAAATATGCAATGTCTTGCAAAAGTGAAAATGCCCCTTGAACTTGTTTCTGTCTTGTTGTACACCCAACACAGAGGAGGTTAGGGGGATGCAATGTGAACTTTCCCTCTTTAAACAACGTTTTGCATATTGACCAAACATTTTACTTTTGGCCTCTTTTGGTATGAATTTAACACCTTTCCCTTCACAGAGTTGCACATTGAAGTCTGTGGTTGCAATGTGACAAAATCGGGAAAAAAGTTCAAGTTGTGTGGATAACTTTTAGAACCCTAGCCCAAAACATATGAACATTCTGGTAAATAAGATAAAGCGGGGTTAAAAAGAAGATGTGAAGTAAGTCCAACCAGATGAGTTTATTCTTCTCATTCCAGATGCGCACTGTCTTATCCAGACTGCAGGAAGCAAACGCCTTTATTTCAGGAATCGCGCACACTCCTGCAAAACAAAAACAAACAAACAAACAAAAAAAAAACAATCACTCTGGTAAAAATCCCCTTTGCAGTTTCCCATGTAGAGGTTATACCAAGCTGTGACCTGTGAGGGAATCTATATGTGCATTTGTTTGCTGACATTCTGCTCGTTTCAGGTTTTCCACATGGTAGAGTTGTAGGCTGTAGGAGTTGCTGGTAGGCTCTTGAAACGCCAGGGCCACCTGCAGCTCCAGCGCCGCCAGGTAGACCTGAGGCTCATAACATATCACCGTCTGCCAAGGGGTTAGACACGTTGCAGCATCGGGGTGAACTTTCCACACCACCACCGTGAAGTCCGCACCTTGATGATTAGATTGAAAGTAATCAAATCTTCTTTGAAAAAGACGCGCGAGGATATAAAAATGTTTGATTTAAATTCACCCGAGGAGAGGAGGTAGTTGTACTTCGGGTAGGCCTTCACTGCTGTGACGTCCTTGCCGTTGTGTGCGGGGGTTCTGTACAGGACCGTCCCATCATCCATTGTGAGGACACTCACACAGCCACCACTTTGGCCAATGATAATCCAAAATCTGATTCCAACACAAAATGTATAAAGAAAATTCCACACAATAGATCAACTTCTAGCAATTCAAATGCACGACCATATAACACCATAGGTAGTCACTCATCTGCCTTCACACACAGTCCTGAGTGTGTGAAGGCCGTTTTTCTGAGGGGTTTAACATAATGTTGGCTTCTCCACCATTAGCACATTGAGCAGCATGAACACAAGCATGATTGATTTTTTTTTTTTTTCGCAGAATATCACAGCTCCATTAAATATGTAAAAATACATACTATTTACAAAACTTGCATGCTGCACCTTTAATACCTCTAACAGCTGACTGTAAAATATTCAGCAGGGAGGAAATTTAACGACTGGACTTGTTGTACAGGAGGCATCCTATTATGATACTACAATGACATTTCACTGAGTTCCTGAGGGCAATTCATTTGTAGAAGCAATTTGCATGCTGAAGTGCTGGGTTTTATACACCCGTGGCCATGGAAGCAACTGGGACACCTGGATTTAGTGATCTGGGTCTGTGAGCGAATACATCTGGCAAATACGGTAGTTTAATATAAAGAGAAGCTGCTTACCGATTCTTGAAATGATCGACATGTTTGCTGTCCTTCTGACTGCTGCCTCTCCCACTTTGTAAACTTTTCCACCTCTCTAAAGCCTTCTCAGGGTCTCCTAAGGAGCTGTAAATCACCATGCAACAGGCGGGGCCAGGATCCGGCAGATTGTGGAGATCCTTTTTACTAACAGAGTCTGATATTGACCATAGAGCCTGGCCTCTGCCTTCCCATTCTTGTATCAAAGTGGCTGGATTAGCAAGTGGGTTGACTTGCAGTAAGGTACCACCCTTAGTCAAGACAATCAAAAGCTCTTTTTGAAGGCAGTAAGCAGCACATAATACCCTCTTTCCTGCCTTAAAGGAAGTCAGTATTTCTGCTTTTCCAGCAGAAACCAGATAGATATGATCATCTTCACTGACACAAGTCACACGGGTTGGGTAGCAAGGAGGCAAATGTGAGACTAAAATTTGTTTCAATGCGATGTCTTCATCCCCTTTGACCTTTGTGTGGAGGGTGTACCAAGCTGTTAGAAACCAAAGATCCACACCTTTGTCTGAAAAAGAGAAAAATGGGTGTTTGTTCTCTATGCCCCCTAAACACAGTGGAGGGTGGTTCTGCTCTGTGTGGAAACAATCGATTGCCAAGTTGTTTTTTACATCCCAGCTACGCATGGTGCAGTCTGCAGAGCATGAGATCAGCAGGTTTGATTTGGAGCAATAGAACAGCGAATTCACCACACCTAAGCAGAGCAAACAAATAGAAGTTAGACAAAATGAAGTCAATTGGGTAGATAAATACATATTGAACCTGAAGCAGTTTAATCTTAAAGTTACCATCGTGTCCAAAAAAAGTAACACGCGGAACCCAGTCAAGACCCCAGACTGTGATGGTGCAATCTCGGAAAGCGAGGATCAAACTGTCAAGTTGGGTGCAGAACAACATTGCGGTGATTTCACTGTGAGAGAAAAAGTCTTTTAAAAGAGTTTTCAGAAATTTACTTCTATATCTCTTTTAAATAACTTACCAGCTTGGTAAGTTTATTTGAAAAATAACTTACCAAGCTATTTAAATAAAAGGAAAAACCTTTTATTAAAACCTAATTTTTTCTTTTATTTAATTTTTTTTAACCAACCATCATTGTTTTATATGTGTTTATTTGAAAAACAGATCCTTATAAATAAATAAATATAAATAAATAACTTAAGTCATGCCATAAAACATACAGATAGGATTTCTATAAAAATGATGTAAAGTTCTGCTGATTACACCAAAATGTATGTCAAAAATAGATTATTAACATCAAGTGTCATGGAAAATTTATTTAAAACAAATATATTTAAAACAAATATATTCATATTTATGTTCAATCAGTGCCAGCAGTCACTGTTTCGGTGGCACCTACTGGCAGCTGACACTGGAACTGCCATTGCCAGCTGTGACTGCCACAAATTGAGTTTGCTGTCTCTCTTTAACAAAGCATTGACTCTGGTGGGCAAAATACAACTGCAAAGTTATTTGTAAAACACTGTTGCAATGCACTATTTTGTAGGACACATAAAACGTATTTGTTGTGGTTGTAATTTAAGACAATGCAAAAAAGTAAAACGGGTACTTTTACATTTTAAAGCTCTTCATACTGAGGATAATTCAATCATTTATATGCTGTCATGCTCCAGCTACTAAGGTGGTGCATGAGATTCTGAAACAAAGAATGACCTCAACAATATAAGGTAAAACTGCATAGATACCACAAAACCAATAACTGTGTACAACATCATCATGATCCTGCAGACCTTAGACAGAGTCTCTCCTGGTGATCCAGAACTATCCCATCATCGAGGTTGATCACAGTCACATCCATTCCACATGCAACAAAGGCAAGGTGAGGCCTATTCTTCTGTGGAGGAGCCAATGCCATGTGAGTGAAAGCTCTCTGCTGCAGCCCTTCCTGTAGCTTCACTCTGCACCTCATGAGCAACACCGACCACACACACACGTTCCCAAAGCCTACAGTCACCAGCTCCCAGGAATGCTCCGCCGCCTCACACAGCCGAATATCAAGAGCGTTGTCCGCAGTATCCAAATGCCGCAATTTGTTGTCCAGGAGGGTGAAGATGGGCCCGGGGCCCCAGCCTACCATCCATCCCAGGATCTTTGTTGCAGTGAGGCCCAAAAAGGGCAGTTTTCTCCAGATGGTCTCCTTGAGGCACTTAGGTCTGAAATAGCTTACTTTGTTGTTTGCGTGGAGGCTGATGAAGGCACCATTTGCAGGGGAGTGCAACATGAAACGCACTGGGCTGTCACAGGGGAAATGCTTGAAGTGATAGAACCCATGAACAAGGAAGTGCTCATCCTCTTCATAGGCAAAAACCTGCAGACACAAATCGAATGCTTCACTGACAGTTACGGCAGTAATTTCCCAGTAACCACCTGCAAGCTGATCTACCTTTTTTCCAGTCTGCCTTCTATCGTAAATGAGAATTTTCTGAGTTCGATGTCTTGTTGGTTCTGTCATCTTAGAGAGCTAAGATAACAGCCTCTATTCTGAACCTTGGATGATTTGCTGCTCTGTCCTGGAGCCACTACCTCAAAATGACTCGGCCTTCAGAAGGTGGTGTTCTCCAAGTCTGAGATGTGATTCTGCTCCGAATCTTTCTACTTGAAAGCTCTGCAGAAATCTGAGGACAAATAAGTGTACTCACCCTGAGGAAAATGTAAGAAAACGGTTCCCATGCCTGCTTTACAAAGAAGCTAATGCAAGGCACTCTGGGAAGTGAAAACAATCAAGTGAATTGAATTATAAAAGAATCCACATTGTAAACTTTAAAAGGGTCATGGAAGTGTATTGAAATTCGTCATTTCAAAGTTAAAATCATTTCTCAATTATCTCAAATCCTTCATAATTCATTTGTGCAAATGGTATTACTACTACTACTACTACTACTACTACTACTACTACTAATAATAATAATAATAATAATAATAATAGTGCAATACAATACCAAGTTATGCATAGGAATCCAACATCGAATGGGTGTGAACCTCTGATGTTGTAATTTTTTGTTGGTAATTTGTAAGACTTTAAAGAAAGTACTGTTTGAGTCTATGAAAAATAAAAAATAAAATCCCAAAAGTTTAATGTCTTTGACCTGCAAGAATCCAGCTCGCTGCTCCCATTTTGTATGTCTTTAAATTGTTTCCCTTGTTCTTTGCTTGTTTCTCGGCAACCTCAGTTACTTGGCTGCAAAAACTCTTGCTTTATTTCAAAAATATTTTGAAGATAATTCAACTCCTTTCCAAAATACTTTATTAGTCCCAAATGGAAGATAAATGTTGCTGTCACTCGTATTCCCCAAGGTTCTTCAAAGAGTAGATGCTAATAGCTGTTGATAGGATCTTCTGTAGCAGTCTGTATTACAGCAAATCTAAAGAAGCCTCCAACTGAAGACACTTATTCAAGTTTTTCTGTTACTCTTTATGATTTTGTTTGATGTACTGATCTGTTTGTAATTTTCCTTGAATCCTGTAAAGTGTGTGTTTTTAGAAAAGTACTATATAAATAAAATGTGTTATTATTATCAACATTATTATTATTATTATACTCCTCAACCGTCTCCACTTCTTCTCCCACAATGCAGTCAGTGTCTAACCTAATCCTGCTTCTGTGGGGTTAAGTCAAGTGGAGTATTTTTACACATGATGTGTAAAAATGGTGTGATATGTATGAAAAATAAAACCCAACATTGTATATACAGGTTTACTATATTTATTTAAAATAACTCACACTTTGTAATAAAAATATTTTATAGCCAAATAGTATAAATATTTTCATATATCCACAAACGTGTACAATATTCTTTTACAACTAAGGACAATCGATGAATTAACAACGTTCCCCTCATGGCCATGTTCAGCTCATGTTTGTTCAATTCATATTGAACAAACAGAAAGGTATGTAGGATGATGTCTTTAGACGTTGTATTAGTTGCATTTTTTGCTCCTTCTGTGTTTAAAAATGAATTGAACCTTTAAAGTAACAGTAAAGTGAGTCGGTATCTGTATGAAGTCAAGATGGATGGTTTCAAAAGGCTTCAGTCATTATGCTCTCCAACTTTCCCTCCTCTGCAGGATTGGGCAACGTCAAAGACGGAGTGAAATACTGCAGCTCTATATTTCCTGACTTGTGTGCCAGCGCAATTCCCGAGTATGTGTTTTGTTGTCCCGAGTCTCCAAACGCAGCCATAGCTGTTACCCTAAAAACACAAAGCACACACCTGATATGAACACAGGATGGCATAAAATGTATGCTACACTTTACATGTCGCTCATTTAATTGGTGTTACCTATCATCACGAAATGTCTCCGTCATAACAGGCTGTCCATCATCTTTCAACATGTCCCATATGTGAAGGTTAGAAGCGGCGTCGAGGACACAAAACACAGCAGGCCTGGTCTGGGTCCACTGCAGCGAGACCACCGCTTCTCCACCGGTGCCGTTCATCCATTCTGCCACAGGCTGATCGTGGCTGACTGCATGCATCCTGATGCTGCCGTCTGCACAGCCCACCTACAAAAAAGGGAAGAAAAAAAAACTCACAGTAAGGTCGTAAAGTACACCCTTGCACCAAAACATGAATCAAAGTACCTGGAATTCATCATTTCAGAGTAACATGAGAAGAATCTTCTTTGGTGGAGGGAACAGAATAATGGTAATATTATTTGTGTAACTTGGTCTGCTTATTAATTTTTAAAAGAATCAGCAAATTTAATATGTTAGCCATTTTCCATTGATTCTCTGTGTATGCTAAGATGATCACCAATATATCTAGCAAGCTATAAAATAGATCCTACAGCTCCTGGCGCATTTGTTGGCACTCAAGTAAAATAACTCTGAAATAAATTCATTTCTTGATGCAGTAGCAAAGACTCATAAACAAAAGTTTACAGTTAAATGTCAATGTCAGTGTTGATCTGGCCATACATTTTGGATCTTTAACCTGTGGGAATCTGCAACCCATTTTTAGTAATCCAGCAGATTATACCAGATTTTAAATTTTAAATCACCTGACAATTTAAAACGTTCATGATGCGTTGAGCTTTAACACAGATCCTTCACCATACTCAACAATAGGCATGAGTTGCTTTTACTATTAATTTAATTCATTCTTTGCTTTATGCTACATCTGCCTCGTGTGTTTGTTGCCAAAAAGAAGAAGAAAGCACCATTAATAGTGATACTAGAAAAAAAAAATTCTGTATGACATCAAAATGAACAGCTGGTGAGAAGATGGTGTCTTCTATAGTTGCTATGAAGACTTGGTAAGCCAAAGTCGCCACTTTTTGTAAGTTATGCAAACTATTTTTACCTCCCATACTCTTTTTCCTTGTGCAAAACAAGGCACACACCCTTGTTTTGCACAGCTCTGGCATTTTAAGCTTTTTAATTATTGTCTTGACTGAGAGAAATCATTTCTAAGCTAAGAATCTTGAAGGGTACCAATGATTTCAGGAGTAAGAACAGTTATTTCAGAATATGCAATTTACTTCGAATCTGGACAATTGTCCCTAAATAAAAATAAACATTTTCTAACATTTTTCAGTGTGAAAGAATGATACTGTAATCAAAGATGAACATAAGTGTTTTTATATATCAACAAGCAGCACTAGTATGTGTGCAAAAGGCTGCATGTCTTAAAACTGATTCAATTTGAAAAGGAACGCTTCCTACCAGGAAGAGATTTGGTCTGAAAGGAGAGAAGTGGATTGAGTTGATGTCAACAGTTCTTTCTTCCACCTCCTGGGACCTGTAAAACTGCGGAGGAGCCTTCAAACCGTGACTTGTTCCATGTCTGACCAGACCCTGGAAAGAAACAGGAAGTCACAACATTTCCCAGAAGGAAACTAGGGATCACTAGTCTGAATTGGGGTACATTTTGCTCACCAGATTGGTGCCAATAAAGAAATGATTGGAGTCTGTCGGATGGTATTTTAAAAGCAGCGTCTGAGAGGGCCTTGTTTTTGCTGCCTCTTTTAGTGACGGCCTTGGAGACGAAGAGAGCGCAACATTAGATCTCACAAACTGTCCCATCACATCATGTTCCCCCAGCCTGTACAAGTACATGACCTCCAGAGACATGTCGAGGGGACAAACACTGGATCATGTGACCACTGTCAGAACAGCTGCGTCCCACTGGGTCAAGCCACTTTGAGGTATTTTTAAGCCCAGCGGCTGACAAGTGCTCATCATGAGCTATTTATCAATCTAACCTCTGAACAGTGAGGAGGGAGGAACTGTGAAGCAGCTTCACTCTTCCCCCGGGACGGAGACCTGCAGGGTGGGAAACACAAGACAGAAATAAGGCCAAAACACGTGTGGGAGAAATATGAGTATGTTTACTGGATAGAACAGGGAGGACTATAAAATGTGACTCAATTACCTAAATCTGTCGGCGAGCCTGCCTCGTTGCCTCTAGGGAGCTCCACCACCACCTACAGGACGCAAAGAGGAAAACACATAAAAGTGCGTGAATACTGATGAATATCAGTGACGCCAAACAAGACTACACTTTATAACATTCTGGAGGAGTGGATTTATATGTTCACATATAAAATTTCCAAGCAAATTTTCAGACGTTCCACTCAATATTCAGGGTATTTTTTTGAGATTTTATGCAGATCTGTACATAGGCACGACAGCTAACAAGGAGTGAATGGGGTGACAGTGGCTCAGGTGGCAGGAGTTCATCCCATAACCAGATGGCCTCAAAAGATGGTAGAGGACATTAATGAACAAACATGATCAAGAAACAAAGCAGACAAGTCAGGGAGAAAGTTTATTTCCCTTCTATGTCATAATTACACACTACTTTGTGATCACATAAAGTCCTGATAAAATATGAAGAAAACTGTTGCAAAGAGTTTCAGATTTAAGCAGATTTCTTATCTGCTGAAATCAGATAAGGAATCATCTCATGCATGTTTACTGCCTTGTCTTTCCTTTATGAAAAGTTTTTCTCTTTTGGGACGGATAGGTTGAGGGTTTTATTTGTATACTATATTCCAGAAATTTGTGTTAAAGTTTTTAAGAGGATAACAAATAAATAAAATAACCAAACACTACGATGTAGCACCTCTCTGGATCACTTCATTAAACTCGTTTCTCTTTGTTGCCAAACCTACCCAGAAATTTAACATCCCGTTTTCATCCAAGGAGGCAAGCTGGAACGACAATCCTGATGATTCTGAGTGATGAAGAGACGAAGATATAATTTTAGTTGACTGATTTTGATTGGGTTGAAAAAAACAAAGTAATGACACACTAATATTCAGTCACTGTGTAAAAAGAAAGTCACACCTTCCTCTGAGGCTAGAAGTGCGACCTCTGGTCTCAGTCCTCCAGCAACAAAGGAGGGAACGACCTCTACGGAGGTGACAGGAGAAACATGGCCTGAGCCGGACATCACTGCGTCTGTGTTGACAGAACAACGAAAGACAAGATGTCAGCGCTCACCGCGTTTCTTCTGTTTACGTAGATAAGCAGCTTCTGCACCGGAGGGATGCTGTAAGGGATACCCAACGAAATCAACAAAAATAAAACCCTGGATTTAATCCAGACAGTTTATGAGTTTTATGTTTTGAAATACTGAAACCAATGTGGTTATCTCATTTCTTAAAGTGCCCCTGGATTTGGTGCAAGTTTGCAAGAACAAAAACATTTTACATGAAAATGAATATTAAGGAAAAATCCGTGTTTAATGAAAATTTTAAGCGAATAAAACTTTTCCTGACATACCGGTGGAAAAGGTGGGATGTCTGAGGGTCCACTCATGATCACCAATCTTTAATCTGTAATGGTTGCTGGCATACTCCCTCAGGTCCCACAGCACCACAGAACCAACCTGTGTCCCTGCAAACACCAGAGTGGACTTTCCTGGACTGAAGCAGCAACACTGGACCTGCCAGGAGCAAAAACGTTAGAAGTGTTAAAAGTCGGTTTTCAGGGATTTTTTGTTAGTCTTATTAGCTTGGTTGTTCTCGTCTCATTTATTTTGGCCAAACTTCGATCAACTGGCGCAGGACAGGCAAGTATTATTCTAAAGTCAAGCGGACTTTGCTGAAGCTGAAATTAGATTGGGTAAATGTGAACCTCTGATTCATAGATGAGTATCTTTTGAGGTCTGGACGGCTCCCAGATGTTCCAGACACAGATGACGGTGCAGCCGTCGAGGCCGGCAGTGCTGGCTTTGGATGTGGGCATGTGGACGGACAGCATGATGTGCTTCTGAACCTGAGAGAACTGCACCAAACTAATCTGGCGACCTGTGATTGAAAAGTTAAACCCGAGTCTGTTATTTTCTGAATGATGTACAGCATTCTGATAATATTAGGAATTTGTATATAAAAAAAAAAAAAAACACAAGTAGATTAAGGGGGGAAAAAACAATATTAAAGCAATACTTTTGCATGGTACTGTACCTAAAAGAAAAGGCAACTTAGTGTTGAGTTGCAAACTTCCATCGCTGAAAGAAAGCGAATCTGTTTTAGTCTTCGGCTTTCTTAGGGATTTCCTCTCTGCCTGATCTTCCTCCAGTAGAACCACCATGACCTGCGTTTGGTCAAAAAGCACAACAAGTTACTGCTTACAAGTCGAAGAAAAATAACACATTTTAAAACTTTACAAAGAATGACACAATGAAGAAATAATAATAATAATAATAATAATAAAAAAAACAGTTATATAATATGTAAAACCTGTGAGGCTGAGCGGACAAACGACATCAGACATTGTGAATCGAGAAGGAGGTCAGTCCTGCTTTTGTCTTGTGCATCCTGAGAGAAGTTTGGATCTGCAAAGTAAAAAGGTGCAACATCACCGCCTATAATCGATCCACTTCTTCGTTTTGTGTCCTATTTGTCTTCCATGGTGATTCATTGGGATTTTATGTGATAAACCAACACAATGTTGCAAATTATTAAGTGGAAAGGAAATGATTCATGGTTTTCAAACAGTTTCACAAATAAAAATCAAGGCATGCATTTTTATTCACTCCCGTGGCCTGACAACTCTTAAAGACAAAATCCAACTTTCCGTGAAGGCCTCACAAAAGACAGCATCATGCAGCCCAAGAAACACAGCAGAAAAGAGAGGGGACAAGTTTTGGAAAAGTTTAAAATGTGATAAAACAATCTCTCAATCTCTCAGAATTTCCCTTGGCAGTGTCCAATCCATCAAAACCAATCGAGACTTAGACATACCCCCTAAACTAAATGGCTGAGCAAGGGCAGCCAGAGTTACAATTGAACTGCTGCAGAGATCCATTAATAATGCAGACAAACCATTAGTCATGCACTCCACATATTGGACTTTTAATGTACAACAGTAAAGAACAAACAAAAAAGAAGACAGAGGGGATCCCATGTTTGGCCTAACACTGCACTTCACCCTCCAGCAGGATAGCAACCCTAAACACTTAGGCAGAACTACATTGGAATGGTCAAAATCATATGATGTTCATGTTTTAGGATCACCCAGTCGAGTCAGTACTTCTTCTGCAGTCAGTAAGACTTAATACTGTTGTTGGGTGCAAGCTGACAAAATGTGAAAAACCCTAAGACTCTTTCTTACCTCCACATGCTCCATTGTATTCAGGGGGATGCTGAGTCCACTTTTCACATATTTCTACTTCCTCTGTCTGGACGTATCGGTCTGCGTTATCCTCGTTACACTGAACGTAAGCCTGGGAGGAAGACAGTCCCACATCTCACTCAAATGTGCCGTTTCCTTTTTACACCTGTATCTCAGGTGTTTTGTCACAGACTCAAAAAAAACAAAAAACAAAAAAAAAAACAGAAAATGAACCTGACCTGCTGGGTGTTGGCATTTCCAAAGCTCTTTATATACATCTCATATTCACTGACAGGAGGGATGTCGAGGAGGGAGAACGTCATGGAAAAGTCCAGATCGATTAAACGAAGCAGCTCTGTACTGCGCTTCCTGTTTGTCAGAGAATATTTACCGGCTCATAAAGCACTGCATCAAACTGCTCGAGGAATAATATTTTAGTTTTAAATTAACACGTACATCTGCTTTGTGGCAACCTTCTTGCTGATTTCACGTTGCTTTGCAGCCACGAAGTTGATAAATTTGCCATGGCGAGAAGTTTTACTCTCATTCCTTTCAGAGCCTTTAAGCGATTGATTGTGATTAATTACATTGGCCACAATGTCACATAAAACTTTGTTGAATTATCCAAGTTGTGTGTATGGTATTGAACATAAAGAGAGCACCTTTGGACCATTTGGGCCTGTTCTGCTCCTCCTCTCTGGCCGTACTGCTCCTGGACTGAGCCGTTCCAACTCTCTCGTTCTCCTCAGCCATGGCTCTCCGGATCGCCTCAATCTCTTTACTTTGTTCTGCAGTCTGCACCTCTTCCCCATCATTGTCCTCACCTTCATCATCGTCCTCGCCTTCATCAGCACTCTCGTGCATGTCTTCAAAGTCCTCTTCATAATCCTTTAAGGAAATAAAGCGTTGTTTATGCAAGCAACACAGTGTAGCAGATAAAACGTCCAGCGCTGAGTTCTTACCAGTCTCTTAGAACGTAAATCGATAAAAGCGTGCAAAAGTAAACGATTGAATGTTAAAAAAAAAAATGAGGATGCTGACAAAATAAAAGATGGAAGAGAACAGAATTAGATATTTCTGCTCTTCCTTTACCTCAAAATCCTCTTCATATTCTTGCTCTGCCATGTCTGCATTTTCTATCTGCAGATGAAAATAAGCAAACCAAGATGGAGGAAGGCAGAACGAAAGAACTGCGCGCAGTCATATGTATGCTGCACAGAAAGCACAAAATGTGAACAAAAGACCCATTAAAGAAAAAACAAACAAAGCTTGATCTATGAAGGGACCTTTTTGATACACAGGTTCAGGAATTGTGTCAAACCAGTAAACTGTTGAATTTCTGAGTTTTTTTATTTTTTTTTAGAAAATATTCTAAAAAACTAGATTTTTTTTTCTAGTTTCTTTCCTTTACAATCATCAGGCCACTTTTCTGCAACACTTTATGTCCCCCTCAGTTTTGTGGTCAAACTTACACGGTCCTCTCTTTGTTGTCCATCTGCTCTCTGCTGCTGCTCTTTCTCATCCTAGTTATTTGGAAGTAACACGTAGAAGGAAAATGACATAATATTATCAGAAAATAATTTTAAAATGAACAAAAAGAGATTTTAAGGAGAATTTCGGGACCAACTAACCTTTTTCTCTTCCTTCCTTTTGTCCGATGAGGATTTCTTGGAACTGCTTCTCTTCACGTCCTTTTCCTCTGCCTCCCTGTGTCGTCTGTCTTTATGCCTTCCATCGGCACTGTCCTCCTCTTTTTTATGTCTTACTTTGTGCTTGTCCCTTTCTGTTCGATCCCTGTCAGCGTCGGAGCTCCGGACATCGCTGTCAGATTTTTTCAAGTCTTGACGTTCCTTGGATTCACTTTTGTGTTTCTGTTTCTCATCCTGTAGCATCAGAGCATCAGAGCGACAATATAACTGTATCCCACATTATTGAAGCAAATGTGACCAAAAAAATCGAAAACAGGAAATTGTTATCATTGTCCTACATGCTGTCTTCTCTCCTTGTGTCTTCTTTCTCCTTCCTCTTTAAGTCGTCTGTGGTCTCCTTTACGCGCTAAGGTAAAAAAAGGCTGTCAATCAAATGGACAACCCAAACATAGGAAAATGGAGTTTAAGGAAGCCTACCCCCATCTTCTATTCGCTCTGAACGCCTTCTTTCTTCTTGAACATCTTTGTCTCTTCGCTTGTCTTCATATTCGCCTCTGTGCTGCCTGTCCCTCAGCTCTCTGTGCAGTTTTTCTGCCTGATCTCTACCTGCTTCACCCCTTTCATCATGCCGCCTTCTCTCTCTCCTGAGCTCCCTTTCCAGTTCCTCTCTTCTTTCCTTTAGTCTTTCTTCTCTCCTGTTGTCCCTGACCTCCTCCCTTACTTTTAGTTCCTCTTTCTCCTTATGTTTGTGTCTGTCCCTGATATCTCTACCATCAACTACCCGTTTTCTCCTGTCCTCGTCATCTCGTCTCTCCCTGTCTTTGTCACCTCTCCTGTCACGAGACCCGTCCTTCCTTCGCTCTGCATGTCTGTCTCTACTGTCTCCATGTCGTCTCTCTCTTTCCTTGAGCTCGTCTCTGTCTCGTCTGGACTCCTCTGGATCTCTGTGCCGTCTCTCTACGGACTCTCCACCACGGTGCTTTCTCTCATTGTCTTCTCTCCGTCTTGAATAGCCATCCCCATAGTCTTTTTCCTTACAAACACATAAATACAAGGGTATTGATTTTGTCCCCTTTTGTGAAAAAAAAGTCCAAAAGTTTAAATCTACTCATCATGGGCAGTAATGTAATTTAAATTTTTGGTTTTCAGCAATCATTTAGATACACAAGTTAGAACTTATTGTACATTTTATTTGATCTACACAGAGTATAAATGATCAGAGAGATTAGTTATTTTTAAATGCTACTTGTTTTAGCCTCTCTAGCATGAACTTTCTTGCATTTGATTGTATTAAAATGCAATCAAATGCATTTTGCCTGATTCAAAAGGCAGTTTTTAATGTACTCCTCTTTGATATTGACATTGAAGAGGATAATTGTACTCCTCTTCTTCATATCAAAGGGGAGTAATATTTGGCAAAGACATAAATTGACCTGGGTGTGTTCTCTAAAAGATAATCTAATGGGGGGCAAGGAGAAATAACCGACTTTACTTAATGATGATCCCTAAGGAGGAGTTAATAAGCCCGAGTCCTCTCATATTAAAATACACTCTGAAGCCTTTAACGTCACATGTTACAAGGTTTGGGTGAATGTATGAAAAAAAGCAAAATTCACTTTTGTATGGACACAATATACACATTAAATTCAAATATGAGCACTAAACGTTCGTTTTTTAAAAATATTTCAGCTTAATGTGTGATTATTCTATGTTGGATAAATAACGAATGAAATAATCACTACACCTCCCAAATAATCTGATTATTTAAGAACCTTTGACTTACCCTGAGGTGTCTTCTCAGCTCAGCAGGTCTCCATGTGTCTTCCTTAGTTAATTTCTAGGGAAATATATTATCTGTCTTCACTTGGTAATAACAGTGAGATTCACTTGGACCAGCAAAAACACAGTTTAAATAAGAACAAGTCTAATTTGCACAACAAGACTACGTCCAGAGTCTGAGACAAGTTATATAACAAATCTTTGGCTTTTATTTGCCATCGCTAATGATAAACGTCAACCACTTACCTTATCACTGTGCATGTTTTCCTCGTTGTTTTTGGGTTTCAAGCTCTTAATACTCTAAAAAACAACATTACATTTTTGTATACGCGACGCCATAGTGATAACTGTCTAGACCGCATGCGCAGTGGGTTGAAACCATGGCGAACGCGTCACTTCGGCTTGACAACAGACCTCACTAATCAGTGCAGGAGCAATCGATGCTCAAAAGTCAGTTTCCATGGCAGCGGTCCAGGCTTTATAGTCAAACTTGATTTATTTTTTATATACAAAACGACAATTGACGTTTTTGCTGGTGCTGAACAAATGGCAATGTATTTTTGCTAGTTTCCTCAACATCTTAGTCTCTTTTTTCTTCACTGTGGGACTTTTTAAGCTTTTGCTTATTTTGTCTGGGGTGTTACCGCTCTGTCTTTTATAGCTGTTTATGTTATTTTCGTTTTTAATAAGTCTCGGTTTGGTCTCTATTTTATCCTAAATGGGTACTGCGAAAACCCACACATTTAAAAGCCACGTCCAGGTCAGACTACTGCCAGACCTACAGAATTAAACTAATCACTTAAATGGGACCTGCCTAACTAGAACTTCAAGAACAGGTAAGAAAACAAAGCAGTGGATCTCTCAGTCTTCAGCCTGGAAATGGTGACAGTTCAATTTTCAGGTTTTGGAACAAACTCCAGTCAAAAACAAACAAACAAACAAGAAAAAAAAAGTAAGCTGAGTGAGCAATGTCCAGCCTTTTAAAATGGCCTCACTCCCTCAGAGCCATTTCAGCCAGAAATAAATCTGGGAATAAATAAAATTATAAATGAGTAAATATAAATGAGAATAAAGATGCCAATTATTTATTTATTTATTTATTTTACCTATTTATTTATTTGTTTATTTATTAATTTATTTATTTGATTTTGGCTGAAATGGCTCTCCATGATCTTGACCTACTTTCATGAAAAATAAAATAGCGTCAAATGTCAGCATTGAACACCAGATGGCGGTGTTTCTCGGCTTTAAGTTTTCAGAATCCTTGCGCGTTCTTGGAAATGTTTATTCCCACCCCTCAGTGCCACCCCTGTGCAGGCAGGGTGAGCAGAACAGTGGACGGTACAGACATGCATTTTGCAAGCGGCTCTCATTGAAAACTAATAAAGCAGATGTCAGCGCAGCCTCGCAGGACCATGGGAGGTTGCGCAGGTGAGCCGACGTGAAACGCAACGCTCCGCACATGGAACTGTATTGTTAGACCTAACCCGCACTGTGACAGTTTGAGGACAAGAGACATGTCAGGAGACAGAATGACAGCAGTCCGCGGAGCCCACTCACACAATGCGAGCCCTGCGACTCCAAAGGAGAACGGACACAGCGTCCAGCATGCGTCCAACTTTCCCCATACCTCTCCGGGGAGCGCACTCGACGACAACCCGGTGTATTCCAGCAGCGAACTCACCCACACATGGGTCCACTTCGTAAAGACTTTTGTCATAATTTTCCCAATTTACGCCCTGGGTTATTTTGAATTCAGTTTCAGCTGGCTGCTGATTGGACTTTTTATCTTTTTCTGCTGGAGGAGAAACGCAGGAGGGAAGCTCAGCCGGCTGAGCCGAGCGCTTGCTTTCTTTGACCAAGAGGAGCGATGTGCCAAACAAAGCCTAACCAGCTCTGATTTACCACCATGGGTAAGATATATTGCTTGTACATTTACCGAGCCGCCTTTCTCAGAAGCATTTGTGCAGTTCTTGTGAACAATATGTTTTGAGCTTCCAGGAAAATAAACAACCACCTGACCAGGTCAGGCGTTGCAGGTTTGAGCTGTGAAGCCGCGATGAAACAGCTGTTCACCCCCCCTAGACTGTGACATGAGACCCCGGCCCCATTCTAAATACAGAATGGTACAATGGTACACCAGACACCACGCTGGGAGGGAAACATGCCCACTGAGTCTCTGTTATTTTAAGATCCATGCAGATTTACTGTATCTCCTTCAGAAATCCATCCTATTTCTGCACTATCTGTGTTAGAAGGGCTTGAATTAATAATCAATGGAAACCCATTAGTGTTTCAAAAATAACTAGGACGCTATTGATAAGCTAGCATCCAAACATAGAATAATAAAAGTCTGGTATATAGCATAATAATAGGTTATGAATGTTTTTGTTTACTGGTATCAAAATGTACTAAGGCTTTTAAGGATTTCAAAATCAGATGGAAGTATTTCTGTTGCAAAACTGAGCATTAAATATTTTTCAGTTGCTATAGAATGTGGAGTTCCACAGGGTTCTGTTCATGGATTTATTGTATTTGTGCTCAATTGGTTCCCTTTTGTAACAATTTAAGAGCATTCTGTGTTTTTATTTTCTTCATTATGCTTTGTCTTAAGATCTTTCAGTGATATCTCCCGTTGACCACAGGTCAATTTGTACCCTAAGCAACATATTACCTTTTCTACGTTCTTCTATTCATAACTACGAGTAAATCAACTTACACCTAAACTTTGATCAATTTGCATTTAAACATTTTTATGTCATGGAGATGAATTGTCAAAGAAAAGTCTTCAATTTTACTACAATTTCATTTAATTGTATTTTATTTTCTTAAAACATTCTAATACATCAGATTCACATTTATTTGGGTTGTTCTTCCTGTTTCAGCCAGTTAACTCTTCCTGCTTCCTGCTGGTATATATATTAGTAATTAGAGTCATATTACCACATTTTCATACTGTACACTTGGGAAATATGAAAACTGTTTTGAAAGGTCAGTTGTCAACATGGGTGGAAGTATCCCCCTTTCAGGTGTGAATTGATGCATAGCTTTCAGTTTTAAAGAAAATAAATGAGATCAACTTATACATTGTTGTCATAAATGTCTGTGTAGCTATGAAAAAAATATATTTTGTTGTTCAATTCCTTTACTGAAATGAAGAGATTCTCTCTGCCTGTCAAACATGTAAATTTTGCATGACATTTCGTAAAACTGAACCGTTTAGTAGAATGCTTTTAATTTTGCTTTTCATGTTCTGAAAATACGAGTGCAAAACAGGACTTTAAGAGCATCAGAAAGAGGGCGTTCAACATTTTTGCATGGATTTAATTTGCATGGATTTAGTCAAATAAAATCAGCATCTTGTCATAAATTTTTTTCACATGAGTCAGTATAATATTGTCATAGTTTGATAAACTTTACTATAAATACCACTGTTAAATTGTCTCAAAGCCATTAACAAAATTTAGGGTGAAAATGTAGAACATTATCGAATTTCTAGTGTTATAATGTTCTCTATCTTGTGCATTTTGATTTTCATAGATGTAGGCAAAATAAAGAACAAATATCTGTTAATTTTAGTAACTCATAAGTGCTTATTGTGGAGAATAATATAAATTTTTGGCTTTTTATACAAGTATATCATTTTTATATGTGCTGATCAATCAGTCAGTGCATCTGGTCAGATTCCTGCAGTGAGCTGCTTTATGGATTTACAACATGAAGTTGTGGTTTAAGAATTGCATTGCTTTACATAAGTCATTTTATTTTTCTTTTTCTTTTAGCTTTTTTCAACATGACTGCTCATGCTTTTCTTGAGTGGAAATATTTCCAAGCTTCCAAATGTCTTCTTCCTGAGAGCCTTCTTTTTGACAGCTGACTGGTAGAGTAGATCGAAAACAAAACGGCTCTGAAACAAAGCAAGATATTGAGACTTAAAGACAAATAAAACTACCAGCAAAGCGGAGGTGCACTGTATAATTTCAGTCTCGGTTGTGGAGGAAGATGTACTGAAGGCCAATGAGTTGAAGTTATTGAGTTCAAACATCAATAATATTTGGCAGCAAGGGGCTTAATATCAGCATGTAATGGAACTGTTCAATGTTTTGATGATAAATGTGATCGACACACTTTCCCAACTCTATTCTTTCTCAGCAGCTTCCATCACTCTCTGTGACCTTTAGCATGTCATCTGTGTCAGGAATGATCCACTACGATGAGCCTTGAGTGCTACTGACACACAGTGTATAGATTCACATTACCAGGAGTAAAATTAGCTGCAATTTCAGGAATATCCAACAGCTCTTGGTGATTGAACAAACCGTTTGGCCTATGCAGCTGCCAGATAGTAGGGAAAGACAAAGATGAGAAAACCAAGAATCAGTACAGGAGGATGTGCAGAGGATTTTTGTGACTGAGGACGAAGTTAGGGAGAGGGTAAGACGGAGGCAGATGATCTGAAAAAAAATTGTTGTAGTAAGTAGATCTATTTGACATTTTTAAAATCATTTCAGTGGCACACCATTCAGGGTGCCATTCTCTTAGGGGGGTGACATGAATGTTTAAACGAGGGAGAAGTTATGTCATTTACACCCACAGCAAGTTTTCCATTGCTTCTTGGCTAAAAATCCTAATAAAAAGGTCCTAGCAACCCCACCTCCTCTGCAATCACTTCCAGGTGTCATTTAGAGGTAACAACATAAAAAGGGCTGAAAATAATTTCACCAGCCATACTCCTTAGTGTTTGATTTGTAAAAAAAGTTAAACAATTTGATTCCATTTCAAAAGCACCACTTGGAGTGATCTATTTATTAAAATCCCATCCACAATCTCGGCTTTAAACAGGCGTCTCTCAGTCTTCTCTGTTATCATGCTTTCTATAATCTGGGCATCACCTCATTTTTTGTGAGCTTTGTGTTTGTGTTTTGAATATAAAAGTAGAATTATGTCAGATCCGTTTAGCTGTAACTCTTTGTCTCCAACGGAAGGCTTTAAGCTCAGGAGGTAACAGAAACGAGACCAGTGTGTTAAACATAGCTTAAAGACCTCAAAATCTTTTAAGTTTAGCACCACCTCAACATAAATGTCACTGACTGAATAATCAATATTCTCACGCCTGTGCGTCTCTACTTGACAGCTTTATTAAACTATTAACCTGATTTTTAAATATTAGCTGAAACTTTATGCTCCCCATCGCCCTGCTCTTGTCACTTTACTGTCCACATTTTGACATGAATGCTGAGTCCTGAGAAATAGCGCTGTCTCTTCAATCTGTTGCATCACATGTCAAATCCTATCTGACAGCCACTCACATCAGTTCAGCCGTTTTATGTTGGGTTTGAAACCCCCAAAATCTCAAACACATCTATCAGACTTATGTAGTACTTTTCAGGACACTCAAAGAACCTTTTCAGTGAAATCAATGCACATCGTCATGTTAGCAAGCTACTGGATTGCAGCACCAGCTGACAGTTCAGGCATCTATTTCGTGCCATCAGCCCTCCTGACCACCACCAGCAGGCAAGGTGGGTGGAATTGAGCATCAAGACCTGCTGTCTGAGCGTAGCCTTATTCTCTTAAAAAAAAGAAAACATGAATAAAAACATACAGATGCACTAACAGATGAAGCAACAATGTGCTTACCTGCCAACAAGCAGAGCTGCAAAACTATTATGATTCTGTAAATTAGAATTTTAAGTATTCTTTAAATGATCATGTCCTCTGTTCGTCGCTGCAGGTCCATTTCCCAGATGTAGAGCGGGTGGAGTGGTTAAACAAGGTAAATAAATTGAGCATCTGCCTCTTTTGCTTTGCATACATCAGTGAATCTTTATTTTCCCTTTTTTCATGAAGTTTCCTAAACTGAAAGTCTATTACCCTGCTACTCTTTCCTCTTCCCACTCTGTCTGTCACACTGCAGCAAATTTAACTTAAACATGCAGTCTTGTGTCTGCACCGGTGTGAAAAGCATGCTGTACCCGCTGTGAATCCCCATGGCAACAACCAGGATGTGCATTCGAAGTCACGCATGAGCATATATTAAAATAGTTGTGGCGTTCTGGGGAGGGGCGGGGGAGGCGTGAGTAAAAATTGCATGCTCTGACGTCCCAGTTGATGGGAATAATTCTGACCCCGCTTTCCTAAAATAGAAGAACGTTTTCAATATTTTAAACCAATATGTCATTCACAGAGTGACACTAGCAGCAACACATCTGAAAGATTTCTACTTAAGTCGTCCTTAAAAAGTGACCTATGCCTTTACTTTCCTGCAGACTGTAATGCAGATGTGGCCGTACATCTGTCAGTTTGTGGAAAAACTGTTCCGCGAGATGATCGAGCCAGCGGTCAAGGAGTGCCACGTCCATCTCAGCACCTTCTGCTTCAGTAAGATCGACATAGGAAACAAAGTGAGTGTTGCAGAAAGTGCCGGTGTCTTGCCCCAGCAGTTACAAAACAGGCCGCTGTCAGCAGGTGCTGTCTGACAGCTGGGGGAGGTTCTAGCTCAACCATGAAAATACACGACAGAGAGGTCAGTGTCACAAATAGTTTCCATGGATGGATGGGTGGGGAGCTGGAAAACAGGTCGACCTTGTGCCAAGCGTGTGAGAGTTGAGGGGGTGTTGTCATAGTGTTAATCAGCTGGAGCGGTGTGGTTGCCATAACGGTTACTTTTGTTATTTTCTAGCCACTCAGGATCAATGGAGTCAAGGTTTATACAGAAAATGTGGATCGGAGGCAGATCATCATGGACCTGCAGATCAGGTGAGTCAATAATGTTTGCCATTTTGATTTGTTAAAATTTTACTCCTGGCTAGAATAATAACACATTTAGCGCTGACACCAAGCTCTCAGTGAACCTTGTTTCAGAAAGTCAAATTTTTGCCAAGACCAGACTTCTCCATCATCTGTGTAATGGCTTCTTGCTTTTCACATCTCCTCCAGCTTTTGTGACCCTTAACTTGGCAGTTACTGAGAAATTGATAAATAATCAAAAGCATCCATGTTGGCACAGACCTTTGGCTTGCAAACTGCCCAGAAAGATCTCTGAGGGAATATAAAATCACTCAAATATTTATTTTTGTATAAAATGCCTACAGTGCCCTCTACAGTAATTGGCAGTAATGGTTAAAATGCTGAACTTTCTTGCTGTGGCATTCTCTCACTCTGGAAAAAATGAGAAAAATCATATTTTTATTTTCTATACATCTATTCAGTGAGAAAATAAATCCTATGTTAATAAATAAAGCATGTAGAAAGAGGAATTTTTCTTGTAATCTAATGTATACTTGTAAAAGTTGGCAATGGCCTTTGATGGGAAACACAAAGGCCATTGGCCCACAGCATCACAGAATTTCCACCATACTTAAAACTGGGCATGGGGTGTTTTCTATGTATTCATCTCCTGTTTAACACAAGAGCAACCTGCACTGCCTGTTGTTGTAAAGGTGAATCTTAGGCTCATCTGATCAAAACACACATTTTGTTCACATCAAAATATATAGAAAATATATTTTTGATGGTTGTAGAGAAAAAAATATTTTCCTCATCAGTCTTATCAAACAAGGAGTTACTGAGAACTCCTTGTTTCTCAGTAACAAGAGAAACAAGGAGTTCTTGTTGCTCCAAAATAACCTTTTCTGGCTATTTTGGAGACTTGGTGACCCCAAGGGGCAACTCTGTGCTGCAGTTCTTAGCTATAGATGCTGACTTTACTTCAAGGCTTTTTACACATCTACCGAGGAGAGAATAAGCTTGGAGGGTGTATAAGCATGGAAGCTAATTTTCAAATCTATTTAAATACAATCATTCAAAAATAACAGAGCTTGTTTTTTTTAAGAAGTTATTTGAATTTAGAAAAGTCTGTTTTCTCATTAGCAGTCATACAAAATGTTCCATTTTTTTTTTGCCTGGAATCAAGAGAGTTACACAACAGACTAATTAAAGCTGAAAATGGTTTGTCAAGAAACGTCCCTCACTGAGCACACTATCACTATAATACAGTATTGAATTGTGTAGTCTACACTATAAACTATTGACTCATAAGTAGGTGTCATGGCAATGACACCTACTTACAATGACACCTTAATAAAACTGTTGTTACACTCAGTTTTATTAGTTAAACTAACATAAAAATAACAGGATAATCAGCTTTTGTTCCTTTGAAAAATCACTCGAAAGTTATTAGCAGCAGTTTCACCTGTTCTCAGTTTTCATGTATTTTTTTTTAAGAGCGTTTGATTTTTTTTTTTTTTTTTTTTTTTTTTTTTGAGCATTGTAACATGAAATCCTAAAGGAAATAAATCAAGAGCTGAAAATTGTTATAAAAAGTGATGGAAACCTGATAAGATTTTGTCCCTGCCTCCCAGCTTCGTTGGGAACACTGAGATTGATGTGGACATCAAACGCTACTATTGCAAAGCTGGGATCAAGAGCATTCAGGTGAGGAAAATCCCTTTGGTTTGATTCATTTCTCTCTTTTTGCTGAGGTGCTTCCTCTTTCTCTTGAGTTTTGGTCTCAGCAAAAACAAACATCAAACAAAAGTTATACAGCAGCATATAGAGAAGGACATAGCGATGGGAGGCAGAGCTCTGTCCTGTCGTTTCTAATTTGCTAGACTATTCTGTAAAGCATATAAAGCCAGAGTTATTTTAGGGAAACGTATAGAGTCATAACATGATCAAGGCACTAAGGGAGCAACGTTATTCTTACAGACATTTTTACTTGGCACGTAAACTATTACTAAATCGTGTGTTCCAGTGCATATGGTTTCCTTGTTGATTATCATTAATAAGTATAAAGACAATTGTAATATTGCTTAGCTGTAGAAATTGTTGTCAATATGTTCCCATATTGATGTCTAAACCTTTCATTACTTACTTCTATCTCCTCGGCTCTGTCTGCGTTGCTGTTGACGATCATTACCCGGATTGGAGAAATCTGCATTATTCCTCTGTGTGCTTTTATATCTTCTCCTGAGGAAACATTTGTTGCACCCTGCTCCCATTATGCAACTCATGGAGACATGGAGAGAGCATCTCTTTTACAGTCATTAAGAACAGCACTAATTCAAGTTGTTGTTTGCTTCAGGAGCACTTGGATAAAATCCTATTGGTCATTGATCATGCAGTACATAATTAGCTTTTTGTGGGGTCAGAC